>NC_090756.1:31010469-31017969 GCF_036898095.1 Palaemon carinicauda
ACCTCCGATCTCTCTCTCTCTCTCTCTCTCTCTCTCTCTCTCTCTCTCTCTCTCTCTCTCTCTCTCTCTCTCTCTCTTAAATGTAGAGAGGATCTGAGATGAAATCTATATACTCAAGTGAATTTAGATTTAATTAAATATCTATGCTTTTTAATTAAATCAAATGGCTTTGGGCAAAAGATATACATCTCAAGTTTGAAGATAATGCACTATTTGTCCTTTAATTATTTGAGATATTTCATCATCGACCTCTGATAACGCTATCCTTTAAGAAATGTGACACCAGGGCATCTATCCTTCAAAAGATTGAGATTTCATTAAATGCAAAATATACCATCGGCCTTTTAAAATATTATCCTTCCATGAAATCACATACTAGAGGTACTACCCTTTGTTAAGGTTAAAAGAACTGTAGCAACCACCCTTTGATAAGGTTAGCTTTTAATTAAATGGATAATAAGGCTCCAGTCTTTTAAAAGTGTAAAGTCGTCTGACAGATCACTTAACTAATCATTAAAAATTGATTTGCCTAATCTGAGAACTTTACTTGTTTCACCATTTCTTTAAATAGTTTCTCCTTTTATACCCAATTAGAAAGTAATTTTAATAACAATTTAGATTTTCTAGGTAGTGTTCAGATTTAGCCTTAAAATTATCCTCATCAAAGGCCTCAGACATGTCCTTCCACGTGCGTCTGTTTAAGGTCTATATATGCCACTCCAAACTCGCAAACATTCTTAGTTCATCAATCCATAGTCTTCTCTTCCTCCCCTTGTTTATTTTGCAATCTCTAGGGATCCATTCTGTTATTCTTAATGTCCATTTATCAACTGCTATTTTCATTAAATGTTCTGCCCACGACTACGACCATTTCTTTTTCTTGCGAGGTTTTAGAATATCCACTACTTTAGTTTGTTCACGTATCCAAGTTGCTCTTTTTTTGTCTGTTGGTGTTATTTCTTTCATTATTCTTTCCATAGGTCTTTGAGTTGTAACTTGTTCATGTTCTAAAGATTTGTGAAGCTCCAAGATTCTGATGCATAAGTAAATACTGGTAGGATAATTTGATTGAATACTTCACTTTCTAGAGAAAATGGTATTTTACTTTTCATAAGCTAATTTTTTTCTCTACAAAAAGCTCTCCATCTCACGCTTATCCTTATTTGAATTTCTCTCTTGCCTCTCGGCGAAACACTTACTATCTACTTTTAGTATGTATCTTCATTATCAAACTATTGATGTTCGTTCATAACCCTTATTTGTTTTCTCTCTGCATTTGCATTGAAAATTATTTTAGGTTTACTCATATTCATTTGCAGTTCTACATTTCTGCAGTTTTACTCATATTCATTTTCAGTCCTACATTTCTGCGTGCTCTATTCAAGTCTATCATCTTTTGCAATTTCTCCTATGATTCACTAAACAGAACTACGTCATTTCCAAACCTAAACATATTCAGGTAAGTCCCAAAACAACTTTGAAATGGCATTGGTAAAAAGATGGGCCACAGAAACATTATTATTATTTTGAGGTGTGGTATCTTTATGGTATTCCCTCCCCCCCCCCTTTCTTCCTCTGTGTTTCTTGTGTGTTTTTTATCAGCATCGACTTAGGCACCATCCCCTTCATCACCTAACCTTACTGGTTGAGTGAGGCTGTCTATCTTCTCATGCTGTCGATTCGTACTAGCTACGTTCTTGAAGGTCTCTCTGAGAGTTGGATAGTGTTTTCAGTTGTCCTAGGGTGACTGTTTTCACTTTCCACATAGCCTATATGTTTGGCAAGGCGGCACTGGTCTTGGGATCTTGATCCCTGTATCTACTTATGTTTACCCATTGGAACTCGTAACCCCCTCTTCTGATGCTGACTAGTAGACCCCCTTGTGTCACATTAACCCTTTTTAGGCTTCTCTCTAAGTCTCCGGTAGGCTATACCTACTTGTGAGGACTTATCGTTTTTGCCCTCTCACTGCAGACCCCTTGGAACACTATTGCTCTCCTAATGTTGCTGTTGGGCCCTCCTGTCATGCCGCCTCACCATTTTCTGAGTCTCTCATCATCACCTGCTTCTTCTCTTATCCTTGTGTCTGTTAGTGTGCCTACTTGTAAGCTATCTTTCGTGGCCCTAAGTAGGTGTTATTTTCTCCTTCCCTGGTCAAAATCTCTCTACTGCTTTAGAGACCCCCTTGGGTGTTTTCTCTGCCCCTTCCCGTTCCTAGTTAGGCCATAGCCTGACTGTAGTGGGAACTATGTTCCTCTTGTCAAGTCATCTAACCCTAGCTTTTGAGCTTTCCCTAACCCGCTATGTAGGCTAGGCCTGCCTGCACAGTTCTTCCTTTGGCTCAACCCTATCTAGGCATATAGTTGATACCCCTCGTGGTCCTGCTCTACCGCTTTACAGTGCCTGCTCTGTCTACAGCCTCGCTTCTTGTGCTATATCCCTCTTGCTATGGAATCTTAACTCCCTTGCCTGGTTAGTATATCTAATCAGAGGTCTCGCCTTGTGTCACTGCTTCCTGTCTTGTCAGCTTGAGTTCTAGCACTGGCTGTGTATTGGCTATGGGCCATTTCCTCTGCCGCCTTAGCTGCAGCCTTAGCCTAGTTATCTGCTCTTTCCCTATCCCGCATCTGAGGAACATTGTCCTCGGGAGTTGGTCGATGGAATCCAGCCTGGTTGTCGGGACATCCTTTGAATTTCTAATTCTTATCGTCCTACCCGTCTTGTATGGCTCTCATTATCTTATGGACTATTTCCCAACTTTTCATAAGTTAATGATAATGATCAGGTCTTGGCAGGTTCATTTATTAGCAGAATAAAGTACACAGAAAACACTTGCCAGTATTCACCTTTCATTTCCCTTCATGGCATTCTTTGTTTCATCCTATTTATATTTTTTTTCCATGTGCTATGTTGGATATATATATTTATGAATGAATGTATGTCTTTGATAATTTATATAACTGCTGTACATAATTATTTTTCGTGCTATATTTTTATGCATATGTTCATATACATATGTTTAGTATAATGCAATTATTGTTGAAATACATATTTTCAGATACATCAATAGATTTACACCACCAACAAATTATATATCAAACTGGTTGCTGACTTATTCACACAAGAATTTGTACAACCTTGAATATGGTGCGTATTTGATATGTAGTGTTTGATGCGCAGTTTGTATATGTTTAGATTTTCTGAAATGGTAAGTGCATCATAATAATTCTCAATATGATTAATCTTGTGGGTACCAATCCTGCTCTGGAGGATAGATCATCTGAGATAAGAACTTCATCCTTGAAACTTGGCAAATGGTCTATGCTTTTTGTTAGATATTACAGTTTTGCTTTTACTGACTAGAACCAATTTAGTAGGTACAGATTGACCTTGAAGATTTTGCTATATTATGCTACATATATATTTACTTTATCTTCAGTGAAAAAGCGTTAGACTAATAGTTGTATTATGGCTGTAGGGTTCATCTATCAACTGACCATTGAAAATTTTTAAAGAAGATTGTGAAAATATTAAAACAAATGAAAATGATCACTCAGATATTAGTAAGGAAATTTTGTTTAGTAGTGTTTTTGTATATTTTTGTGCATAAAATACTTATGATTTTAGTAGCTAAATGGAAAAGTATGATATCTCATTTGTTTCATTCCCTATTATTTGCGTTTCCAGAATTTGCTGGTGGTTATCCAGAAGATACTGTTAGTGAGGTGTACAGTAATGCCAGAGTAACAAGCATTATGGATAATATTAGTTATATCGCTGCAAGTGTTATTCGTACTACAACTAATAAGAGGGCTAGACCTACTGCTGCTACTACTACTACAGCTACAACTAATGATGATGTTGCTTTTACCATTCTTAATGGAAATGATAATTTACAAAAGCCTGAAATACTGTAATAGCCAATACGTTTAAGGTTACATGAAGAAGGATAGCCAACATACACAATCATAATATCGAATGGTAAACTTTTTTAAAGAGATCATTACAAAATATTTTTGTCAAATAAATGGCCAGTTCTGAAATACAATTAAGTTAATAGATAAAATTTGAATATTTTATATATATATATATATATATATATATATGTGTGTGTGTGTGTGTGTGTGTGTGTGTATATGTAATATACATATACATTTATAAACCTATGACCAAATGGATCATATGGAGATGGAGTGTGAACGTCAAGTCTTAACAGGATGAGTAAGTAAGACCAAGCTAAATATAGGTAACATTTTGTATGTAACGTCAGCACAATACAAGCATCTCGTGAGAAACAATTGACCTCTTGGTCTCTGCACGGAACCAGATGGCTTACGGTAGTAATCTTCTGTAATCATACTTGTAATAAATGCTGAGATAACTCATACAACGTTATCACCAAAACCTATATTTTTTTTAGTTCTATCAATATTGTCATACGGATTGGTCATCCGTCCAAACCATACATACTCTCTTGGATTTTATTTCAAAACTCCCAGAGCAAGTAAATTTATCATCGAGATAGGTACTTTACCAACAACGAGAATGCTGAGGTACCCCTGGAATCTGATGTACAGTTCAACATAAGTAAATATGTGGTGGAGGGATTTTATGATCTTGGCCAGTATGGGAAAGGGCAAGACCCCGCTCAGTATGCCATAGTCTTCATGGCAAAAGGCTTGTCGTCCAAATGGGAACAAGTATTTAAAAAATCTATTAAAGGTGATACCTTAATGCATATAGTAACTGACTGTATTGGTAAATTAAGAAAATGTAAGTTTATACCCAGCATTTTTGGTATGAGACCAAGATCCAGATAATAGAGGGTTGTTTAAAAATTTTAACATTTACATAGAAAAATCTTTTTTTACCACATGGAGGTGAAAATTTGTATTTCTTTTATGATACACCATACCTTTTGAAAAGTATCAGAAACAATTTCAAGAAATGTGACATGCAAGTTGGTGGGGGAAGTGTCATGGAAATATATAGAGAATTTTTTTGAAGCAGATTCTCAGATGTGGCTATGGTTAGCACCAAAACTTACAGCATCACATGTCTTCAACACCGGTTTTGATAAAATGAGAGTGAATCTAGCAGCACAGGTGTTTAGCCGTACTGTAGCAGCTGGTTTACTTACACATGCATCATTAGGGGCATTACCGCAAGAAGCGGAAAATGCAGCAATATTTATAAAGGATATTGATGAATTGTTTGATGCATTTAACAGCAGCTGTGTATTTCATTTAAATGAGAGGAAATGAGAAATTAGTGATAATAATAATAATATAAATTTTTTATCTAAAAAGGCTGATATGGTGTCAAGCTTAACTTTTATTGGAATTAAAAGTAATATTCCATGTATAGATGGTTGGCTTTTAAACATCTGTAGTCTTAAAATGTTATGGAACAAAATGAAGGATGGGGGTTTTAAATTAATTTTAACTAATAGGATAAATCAAGATTATCATGAAAATTTCTTTAGTGTACTGCGAAGTTCAGGTGGATATAATGACATTCCAAGTTCATATAAAATTAAGACCTTGATAAAAATGCTCTATGTAACAATCTCATGAAAAATAATGTTAAAGGAAACTGCATAGATGATAACACCCCAATTCCTGAAATATTTGAAGATCTGTGACTTAGAAACTAAACTTAATAAAAAAAATATGTTAAAAAAAAAGATAGTGTTAATTTAGTTTGCCCTGCGACAGATGAGGAACAGGTCCAAGAATTTTTTTTAAATCTTTTAGGGGATCCAGTTGATAAATCACAAGTTGATTTGATAATTGTTGAGCCTGAAGATGATGAATCACTTAAAACAATTCAGGAATTTGCTTCAAACTTCAACCCAAATAATGATGATAATGTTGAGACAGAACCAGTGGTGACAAAATTTACTCAAGATTTCATTTGTAATTTTGATCCCTTGGCTCCTGACAATAGTATGGACACAACTAAACACTATATATCTGATTATAGGCACAATGTGATAGAGAAAAATGCAATAACTTACATAGCAGATGTATGCCATATACTTCTCAAATATCGCGAAGTGTGATGCATGTGCATCAGTACATACCTGTGGCGATGGAAAGGATTTTGATTAAAGTAATTTGACCTTGTTTCTGGGAAATAAAGATATGGAAAAAAGGAGATGGCTCTGGTATTCAAGTACTATTATAACTAACACTGTTAATGATTATGAATCAGTATTTCAAAACAATGTTGTAATTTTAATAATGAAAGACAACGTGTAACATAATTTAACTGAAGTTATTAAACAAATCAATGTAGATAATCTCAATATTTGTGATGGTTTTGTATATAAAGTAATAGACATATTTTTAAAAATGCGTATATATTATTATGTTAATTAAATTTCTCAGCAGAACATTAAGGAAATAAAAACATTATGGTGGTAATTACTCAGTAAAATAGAAAACTAACAAAGATTTCACATATTTCATACAATTTGACTAGGGTTCATATTATAGAATAGTCTATGCATTTTTTTGTTTTGGTCATAAAGCTATTAAAATAATATATTTCTCAGGAGCTGGCTTATTTTGCATTAGGAACATGTTTATTGTTTTGTATTATATTTAATTTTGTTTTAACTTATTTGTGCATGAATATTTAATTAAGCATGTTTGCACACCTAAGTAGCATTAAAGAGTATACTGCTTCAACATGTTATTTTGTTAGCGTTCCTTGTCCTCTTATTTTTTTCTATTCCCTAAATAAAGACTAACATTTTACAGTATTTGTGTACTGTATTTGTTTGAATTTGTATTTTCATGTACATTGAATGAGTGTTTGCTGTCTGTGCTTCCTGTTTGCATACTTGCTTTATGTTATGTTTGCACTATGTATTTAATTCTTAAAGAAAACCCTTTTTAAGTCTTATGCTCTCTCATAATTATAATTATATTAGAGTTTATTTACATGCAATTCATAATGCGATTTTGGTTTGTATGTATGTTATTTATTTTTTTACAGTTTTTATCTGTGCAATATTATTTACTGAGTTATTTTTTTTCTTATGTATGTATAATTTATTAAAGTCCACTTGCATGTGATCTATCTTGCATTTTTGGTTGGCTTGTATGCTACCTTATTTCTATTTCCAACCCCCTTTTGATTATTTACTATGTTTGATACAATTTAGTTAGTCATTTTGTTCCTTTGTTTGTATATTTATTCATTTATTAGTTAATATTACTAAAAAGTATATATGAGTGAATTATGCCTTTCCGTTTCAATAAAAAGAAAATTACAATTGTGTTTTTTATACATATTGTATCTCCATCCTACAGTGGCCTACAAACTGTAATTTAATGTATGCCTACACATATGCACTTGTGGCCAAGTTAAACAAATCATATTTACAGTATGTTTTACTTTACTCGAGCTTGATATTGTAGAGAACATTTAAAAATGATTGTTATATACAATACTTAAATTTGCGAGAGATTTTACTGAATTATAAAAGAT
>NC_090756.1:31027969-31070469 GCF_036898095.1 Palaemon carinicauda
AATAAACATTTAACTAAATCTCTGAAGAACTTATAATTCTACTGTCTTGGGTTACAATTCTCTTGCTTGCGGGTACATTCGGGCACACCATTCTATCTTCTTTCTCTTCCTCTTGTTTTGGTAAAGTTTTTATAGATTATATGGGAGATATTTATTTCATTGTTACTGTTCTTAAAATATTATAATTTTCCTTGTTTCCTTTCCTCACTGGACTATTTTCCCTGTTGGAGCCCCTGGGCTATTAGCACCCTGTTTTCCAGCTGAGGTTGTAGTTTAGCATTTAATAATAATAATAATAATAATAATAATAATAATAATAATAATACATGTAGTACGTAAAGTAATTCACCTCCTTCCTCTAATAATGGAAGTGGCGGTTTGCGATTTCATGAAAAAAAAAAAAATAACACACACACACACACACACACACGCACTTCAGATTTGGATGATAAATGGATGATAAGCTTTCAGACCACAAATGTTACAATTCTCTCATCAGTGGGTTGGGATACGTTTTGAACCCTAAATAAACTCGATCGCATTACCTCCTTGGCGGAGGTAGTAAAAATAGTAATATTTTCCCTGGCTGTAGAACTATCGCATGGAATACCTATTGAAAGATGTGTAATAATCTATTTATTTCTCTAAAGTATCTTATATCAATCAATTGTTCATTACGTCTCTTGTAGTTTATTTCATTATTTCCCTTCCTCAATACGCTATTTTCACTGTTGGGGTCCTTGCCCTTAGAGCATCCTGCTTGACTAACTAGGGTTGTAGCTTAGCTAATAATAATAATAATAATAATAATAATAATAATAATAATAATAATAATAATAATAATAATAATAATTTACCTTGCGGTTGAACTATCTAATGGAATACCAATTAAAAGATCTGTTTAAATCTAATTATTGCTTTTAAAGTATTTTATTTCAATTGTTCGTTACTTTTCTTGTTGCATATTTCTTTATTTCTCTTCCTTACTGGCCTATTTTTCTCTGTTGGAGCCCTTGGGCTTGTAATATCCTACTATTCCAACTAATGTTTCCAAAATGTTAAATCAGCCTTCAAACTTAAGTTTTAGTTTGTAATTGAGTCTTTTACGTACATTTACCTGTATGTATACATTATCACCCACGGTATATGTTTTAGTTGGCCTCCCCATTTTTTCATGAATCCTTTTCATTATAATTTGTTAATCTTCTAAATTCTTTTGAGGGATGTCATAATGACATATGCTTGCATTTATAACAACCTTCAAAGGATTTGATAAATTAGTTGTTGGCATTAATACATGGAAAGGCGTTCTAGCTGGGGTACCATACAGTGCCTCGTGCGGCAACATTTTAATAGATAAATAATATGAGTGATTCAGAGTACTTAGTACCGCAGGTATGGCAATTTCCCAGTTGGGGTCTGATCCCCCTAGTGTAACTCTTAATATGTTTAAAACATTCCTATTCACTCTTTCCACTAGCCCATTTGAATCTGGGTGATAGAGCATGGTATTGATTTTCTTTATGCTAAGGAATTCACACAATGAGTTAAGGAAATTATTATCAAATTCTCCACACGAGTCTGAGATTATCATGTGTGGAATTCCTTGTTTATATATGTAGCACTCGTAAAACTTCATAACGCATTCTATCGCGGTTTTAGTTTTAAGCGCTGTCAGTTCTGTATATCGAGTCAAAGCATCTATAATTACTAAGAGGTGCTTATTTCCTCTGTCTGACTCGTAAAATCCTTTTAATAAATCTAAATGCATTCTTTCAAAGGGTTGATTGGGCACGGGATAAGGCCCTAGGCTGAGAGGTGTTTTCGTGTGCTCTTTGTTTTCCTGACAAGTGTGACAATTAGCTATGTGTTTTTTTATATCTGTAAGCATCGTATGCCAATAAAACAATGATTTGGCTCTTGTGACATTATGGGAAACCCCGGGTGGCCATGCAATGGATTTGCATGCAATCAATTTAGGACAGTGGGTATAAGTGAGATTGGTACCACTACCTGGTGGTTAATCACCTGTGGTGTATTGCGGGTTTTCCTTGTCAAGGATCTACACACAATATTTTCTTTGATTATATAATTCTGCTGCGTATACTTTATATTTTCCTTTTCCTTAGGATTTCTGTTCAAAGGATTTATGATTTTTTCTAATTTCTAATCTTTTCTTTGTTCAGTCTGTTTTAGTTCAGCGCTCCAGCCTAGATCTTCCTGTTTAGATACAGTTTTAACAATAGGCATGGATGTTGATATATCTATTAATTCAGCTAATGGCTCTGTAAGAGATGACACGGGGGTTGGGGGATAATGCATCAGCAATGATATTTCCTTTCCCAGGTAAATACCCGATCCTCGCACCAAAGTCTTAGATGATCAAATGCCACCGAGTTTGTTTGGGGCTATGACTAAAGAATTTAAAATAGTCGGTTAGGGGCTTATGATCAGTAACAACCTTGACGGGATAACCGTATATTTTGAACTTGAAATGCACTAGTGAATTAACAATAGCAAGCCCTTCCTTGTCTATTACTGCGTACTTTTCTTCGGAAGGTCTGAGTTTACGTGAATAAAAAGCTATCGGAATAAACTGTTTATCATATTGCTGAAGAAATACCCCACCTACTCCTAGGTCTGAGACATTTGTTAAAATGAATTACTTACCGAAGTCAGGAAATTTTAAGATAGGAGAACTATACAGTTCATCTTTCAAGGTATTAACCGCCTGTTGATGCTGCTCAGACCATATGAAATCTTCGTCCTTCTTCGTAAGATCAGTTAGGGGAGCAGCTATTATTGGATAATTGCGTATAAAACGCCTGTAATATCCACTACAAGCCCAAAATTGCTGTATTCCCTTGACATTAGTAGGTATCGGAAAATTACGGATAGCCGACATCTTATCGTGGACTAAATTAAGACCTTGGCTAGACAATGTAAAACCTGAATAGACTAATTCTCTTTTGAAGAGTTCACACTTACTAATCTTTACCCTTAAGTTATGCTGTCTTTATCTCAGTAACACTAGTTCCAGTTTACGTATATGTTCTTCTAAGGTATTAAAAAAGATTACAAGGTCATCCATATAGGCATGCAATATGTCCCCTAGCAAGTCTCCAAAAACAACGTTAATCATTCTAGTAAATGTTATGGGAACACAACGTAAACCAAAAGGCATACGCAAAAATTCATAATGTCCCCCGGCTGTGCTGAAGGCCGTATATGGGATACTATCTTCTTCTAATGATATCTGGTGAAAGCCTTTAAGTAAGTCCAACCTAGTAAAATATTTATTCTGACCTAGCAAAGATAAAATATTATCAGTACATGGCACTGGGAATCGATCAGGGATTGTTTTCTCATTTAAGCGATGGAAGTCTACGCAGATACGCCATGTTCAATCTTTTTTCGGTACAATTATTAATGGAAAATTATAAGGGCTGTTCAATTTCCTAATGACTCCTTCTTCTAGCGTTTTACCTTCTTCATCATTTATCTCATTCTAGAATTTCATAGGGAGTCTGTACGAGGGTACATAGATAATTTTCTGCTCGTCTTTTTACCTTATTTAGTGTTCTGTGACATCCGTTTTACCTAAGGATCCATCCATAGTGGAGAAAACATCATGATATTTAGTTAAAAAGACAAAAGATTTCTGCTGAATTTCCTTTTCTTGAATGTCTTTATTGATTTTATTTTTGATAGATTGCAAAAGGGATTCATCAGCAACTGATTGAGCGTGATTCATTTCAGCAATGGTAAGAATACGATGTTTATAAACTTCTACATCCAAGATATGTGGATTTTTGGGAATTACTAAAGTGGTATTTAAATGGTTACAGAATTCAATATTACATTGTTGTTGTGAGCCGACTGTATAAATAGATTGTGTGACGGACAATCCGTTAGTTTTCAAAGTGTCGGAAAGGATTAATATTTCAGATCCCAGTAAAGTTTTCTTTACTCGCACTATTATATTCGAAGTTACGTTCGGCTCGATATATTGCGTGCAAGATAATATTACGGGTGAACGAGAATTCTCTTAGGCTGCGTATATTATCTGTTTATTCATGAGACAAGTGATTGGTTCTTCAACGTACGTTACTGTTTTATTTGTCGTCTCCTTTTTATCCAAAACTGATTTTAAGGTATTAGAAGACTTATAGAATTTTCCTTTGATATACATGCCGTGCTTGGCAGGAGCTAAGATAATGTTTTGATTGCCCATAGACGGGTATCCTATAATTACAGCTGGATACATATAAATTTTTTGTACAATGATAAAGGTATCGGCTAACTTGCGATTACCGACCTTGTACTGAACATGAGTTACTCCTATTACATTTAATTCATTATTTCCTATACCCAAGAGCCTTATTCTGGACTTCTCTATAAGGAAGTTAAAAAATAACAAGTGATGAGTCCTCAAATCCATGATATTACGTGGACTACCAGAGTCAAAAAACAATGTGATGGATCGGTGTTCTAAATTTACAGCATATAATGTTATTCTTAACTCATTTTGGCTTATTATTGCGTGAATTTGTTGCAAAACTATAGGAACCTGCACTGATTTATTTGATTCGGCCGTGTGTTTCAAAGGGAAATCTATTGCCCCACAATGATCTGATAAATTATTAAATGGATTATTTGATACAAAGGATGTTGATATGAATGACCCAACATCACTCTCTTCCCCATTGTAGTTATATATGTGGTATTTGCTTTGCTTTGCACATTCTGAAAATTCACCTGACCTTGCGAGTTCTGGCTAGACGGCCCAGGAACAGAGTTATTTGAAGCACTATTTGTTTGTTTTTGATTTTGAACTGCATTGACGTTTGGCTGTTTCTTTTTATTAAACTGAGGGGTTTTCTTTTTATATCCATATGGAATTGACTGGGGAATTGAATGGGCGTTTCTAGGATTCTGTTGTTGATTACACGAGTAACACTGACTATATGAATGTGTTGAACTATTATGTATCGAACAAAATCTCGTTCTACAGTCTGCAATCAAGTGACCTTGACATTTGCAATTATAACACGTCATCCCTGCAACTTGATTATTATTAACTACGTTTACTTGTTGTGGCTTAGTTTAATTTTTTGCAAAAATTTGAGTAAACAAGGGATCAAGATCAGTACACTTAGACATCTGTTTCTTTATCTGTTTACATACATCTAATTTTTACTTCCGGGCGTTAGTTTTTTATCAAAACACCGCACTAAAGCATTAGGCAACATAATTGTCATGCAAGTTAAATACCTTAGTCGGAAGAAATCTTTCACGGCGATGTTATCTCCTTCAACCCATGTGGAATTACCTAAAATATTCTGATATTCATTAGGCCTATCGGCATTGAGAGCCTCCCATTCTATAACATTAAGCTGAGTCATAGAGGCTTCGCTCAAAATCCGTTTTTTGGGCTCAAGCCATGTCGTCCTGATGGAAGTATACCAGAGCATTACTGTACCTGTGGATTCTCAGAATGTGCCGTACTCCCCAGAGGTATTTCCCCGGTCGACTAGACCTAGAGACCTAAGATGTTACCGTTATACATCTTTTCAACTAACCATAAACCATGTTAGAGCTTCCTGCCCCCTACAGGGAAGAGTCCTACTAGACTCTGGAAAAGTCTCGAAGAGTACATATACCTATGTATGAATACCAGGCAAGCCAATATAGTGGTCTCACCCTATATTAAGTAAAGCATAGTTTGTAAAGAACCACTGCGTCAATATGAAATATCGACCAGTTCTCCACTCAATACATGTATTGGACAAAGGTTTATATCCGCATAGGAGGAAACTTGTAAATCCGCCACCGTCCCCTTATGGGATGGAGTCCTCCCGCTAAGGGAAAGCATAAACCAATGCAACATTAGCTTGCATAAAGGAACAATCTATTAGAATTATCCCAGATAAATATACATAGAATGAATGCTCAATTATACCAATAAATTGACACAGGTTAAGGAGACGCAAAGTTCTCAAGAACAAGTTTATTGACAGACAATAAATAGACAGGTTAACAACAATTATATATATATATATATATATATATATATATTTATATATATATATATATATATATATAAGAGGAGGATAACCAAAACTTTAAGCATAAGTATGATAGTAAACAGAAACTTGTTTATCTGAAAGAAAAACATTGGTGCCACTTTTAACATACCAAGGTATCAAAGTCATAAAAGTCTGTATTACTAATCAGTCACATTAGCGTTAGAAACACTCGGCACACATGTCTGCACTTATGCCAGGTTCACCTTTGGAAGTGGAACAGTCAACGTGGGCAACTCGGAGCCCTCACTTAGTTTGTAGCACAGTATGTAACTTACCCTGGAATTAATCGTCCCAATTAAAACCACTGTTCCTCGCAGAGTTAAACAGCAGGGTTAACGACACAACCCACTGCTACCACAGATCTCTTTAGTTGCTCCACTTGCTTCGCATAGTGGCGAAAGAACTTTCTAGAAGACTTCAAGCCAGTGTATGAACGAAGATGTTCAAAATCCATAAAATTAAAGAAATTTAAGGATGAGGCAACTTTCCCTGGATCGTGACCTGCAGGTGTACTGTCAGGATCCGCTCTGTGAACAAAATATGTGATTTTCACCCTGAGTTGTTTCAGTGATAAATTTGAGCCTGATGTTTCTCCCCTGAATAGTTGACCACCCTTGAAGTCTGAAGTTCTACGAAGATAGATCTTTAGGCATTCTACTGGACATAGAGATGCATCTTCTTTCAGAGGGCAGATTCTCCAGGGACCCCACCTGTTGGTGGGTAACTCATTCTTGGCGAGAAACGTAGGATCCGGAAACAGGTTCATTTCTCTCTCATCCAGTAACTGAACACGACCTTCCTCTCTCGAGAGGGCTACAATCTCACTAACCATGGCCCTGGACGCGAGTGCAAATAGGAAAAGAGCTTTTTGGGTCAAATAATTTAACGCACACTCCTCATTGTTCAACAGAGAAGCGAAATGAAGAACTTTATCTAAAGACCATGAAATGAGCTTTGGAGGTGCTGAAGGTCTGAGCCTAGCACAGGCTTTTGGAACTTTATTAAAGATCTCGTTAGCGAGGTCGACCTGGAAGGCATATAGAATGGGTCTAGTCAAAGCAGACTTACACGTTGAGATCGTGTTAGCTACCAACCCTTGACCATGGAGGTGGATGAAGAAAGATAAGCAGAAGTCCGTCGAGATCTCCTGCGGATTCTTTGCCTTGACAAAGGCCACCCATTTTCTCCAAGATGACTCATATTGCCTTCTAGTAGATTTGCACCTATATTCCTCTAGGAAGTCTATGCTGGCTTTCGAAATGCCGAAACGCTTTCTCACCGCAAGGGAGAAAAAATCATGAGCTGCAGGGTCCGGGTTTTCTGTAATGAAGCGCAGTCAGTCGACTTCTGGACTCGCTGGGTCACAACTGGATCTGGTAGCGGTAGAAACCTCAACCGTAGTTCCAATGCCAGGGGGAACACCACGCTGTTCCGCCACTTGTGGGCCACTATTGCCGCTACCCCCTTGAAGGATCTCAGTTTGTTGAGGACCCTCAACAGAAGGTTGTGAGGAGGGAACAGATAAATCCTGGACCATCTGTTCCAGTCGAGGGACATCGCGTCCACTGCTTCTGCTAAGGGGTCCTCGTACGGGTACACGTACAGGAGCAACTTCTTGTTGTCTTTCGTCGCAAAGAGGTCTATCTGCAGTTCTGGGACTTGACTCAAGATGAAGGAGAACGATCCTGTGTCTAGGGACCATTCCGACTCTATCGGTGTGAACCTGGATAGAGCGTCTGCTGTCACATTGCGGACTCCTTGAAGGTGAACTGCCGACAGGTACCACTTCTTCTTTTCCGCCAATCGGAAGATGGCCAACATCACCTGGTTGAGAGGTGGCGACCTTGATCCTTGTCGATTCAAGCATCTCACAACTACCTCGCTGTCCAGCACCATCCTTATGTGGATCGAGTCACGCGGGGACACTTTCTTTAAGGTAAGGAGCACTGCCATAGCTTCTAGAAAGTTTATGTGAAAGGTCTTGAATACATTGGACCAAGTCCCTTGAGCCTTTTTCCGATGAGAGTGACCTCCCCACCCCTCCTTCAAGGCGTCTGTGTGAATCGTCACCGACGGGGGAGGTGGCTGAAGAAGTATCAACTTCTTTAGATGTTTGGCTTGGGACCAAGGCCTGAGAAGAGTACGTAGACGAAGCGGAACTGGTCTTCACAGATCTCTTCGCGCGTTTGATGCATAACTTCTCCAAACTCCGGTTGCATCCTTTAGCTGTGCTCTTAGCACCAGGTCTGTTACCGAAGCAAACTGGAGAGAACCCAGTACTCTCTCCTGTTCGCGTCTTGATATCCTTTCGGAATCTAGAAGTCTCTTGACAGAACCAGCTATCTCCTTCCTTTTCTTCGCCGGGATGGAGAATTGGTGTGACATTAGGTCCCAGTGGATTCCCAACCACTGGAACTTTTGAGATGGAGAAAGTCGAGACTTTTTCCTGTTGATCTTGAAGACTAGATACTCTAGGAACTGGATCACCTGCAGAGAAGCTTGCAAGCATTCTGTCTTGGATGCTGCCCACACCAGCCAGTCGTCCAGGTAGGCTACCACCTGAATTCCCTTTAGGCGTAATTGTTTGAGAGCTACGCTCGCAAGCTTCGTGAAGATCCTTGGAGCTATATTTAGCCCGAATGGCATGACTTTGAAGGCGTATAGTCTTCGTTGTAGCTTGAACCCTAAGTAGGGGGAGAGTCGACGGTTGATTGGAACGTGCCAATAGGCGTCTGACAAGTCTATGGAGACGGTATATGCCCTCTTGGGCAGTAAGGTCCTTATGTGTTGCAGTGTTAGTATCTTGAACTTGCAGTTCACTATGAACTTATTGAGTGGCAACAAGTCCAGAATGACTCTGAGTTTTTCCGAGTCTTTCTTGGGAACACAAAACAGCCTCCCTTGGAATTTGATGGACTTCACCCTTCGGATCACTTTTTTCTCCAACAGTTCTTGGATGTACTCTTCCAAAACGGGGGTGGAGTGTTGGAAAAACCGAGGGCACGGGGGTGGAGTGCTGTACCAGCTCCAGCCCAGTCCATTCTTGAGTAGGCTGGGGGCCCAGGGATCGAAGGTCCACCGATCCCGATAACTTTGGAGTGTCCCTCCTACCGGTATCATCTCACTTGGACTGCTGTCCTGAGGTCTTGCCTCCCTGACCGTGACCACCACTGAATCCCCTTCCCCTTGAGGGGCGCCTACACGAGCCTTTGGCTGCTCCTCTAGGCTTTGCTCGAAAGGAAGTCGACTGCCCTTTGAACGTTGGGTTGAATGCCGGGGACTGTGTCGACACGGCCTGGGGTACCCACTGGAATGTAGTCAGGGTTTGTGCCACCATCTGGGGCACTGAAGGCATCTGCAATTGCTGCTGCTGTTGCTGTCTAAATGGCTTGGCTGGCTGAGACGGTAGCCTAGTCCTCTTAGTCTTCCTCTTTGGTTGGGGACCCTCATCCGTGGAAGACTTTCTCTTGATAGACAGGCCCCACTTCTGGAGAAGGTTTCTATTCTCCGTGGCGGCCTTATCAACAACTTCTCTGACCGATTCGCTAGGGAAAAGGTCTTTTCCCCAAATGTTGGAGGAAATTAGTTTCCCTGGCTCGTGCCTCACCGTAGCCGAGGTGAACACTAACTCCCTACAAGCTCTCCTCGCCCTGACGAAGCTGTAAAGATCCTTCGTCACTGTGGCCAGATGAGTCTTGGCCACTACCATCACATTTCATGGACCTTGGGGTCACTTGCCATCGTCTCAAGAGTGGTCTGAAGAGACATTGAGGCAGCCAGTCTTTCTTTTGTCTCGAGCTCTCTCCGCAAAAGAAAGTCAGACAGCTTAGGGAGGTTTTCACCGAACTGACGTCCGGCAATATCAGCCTCCAACTTCCCGACTGAGAAGGTAAGATGGACGTCCTTCCAGTCCTTGTGGTCCATAGGTAGGGCCAGCGACAAGGGTTTACACTCCTCCAAGGAGGGGCAAGGCTTGCAAGCCTCGACTGATTTTATTACAGCCGCAAACCCTTTCTGCAAAGAGGGGAAGGCTCTAGCAGGAGAGGACACAAAGGAAGGGAGCTTTTTACTCAATGCAGCTACCTTTGAGTTCGTGAAGCCCCTCTCTTTCATCGAAGATGAAAGCAAAGCTTGAGCCTTAGCATGGTCCGTCACTATGACCTGCTTCGGCTCTGTCTCCTCCTTTGAAGCTGGTTCCTTCCTCAACCGGACATAACAGTCCGGTTATGACCCTTTGCTGGGCCAGAATTCCACCTCCTCTAGGGGAACTGAACACAACTTATCCGACAAGACGATCTTTCCAATCGTCATCGGCATGTGCTCAGCATATCTCCACGGGTTAGCATCTGAGCACAAGGGAAGGTCTTTCACATTGAGCCTTTTCTGGGGCCCACGTGATGCTGCAAGCTTTTGCATCTGCAGTTCCATTGCAGCCGCCTTCTTATTATTCTCCTTCTGCATTAGTTGGATCATTCCAACAATGGAGGAGACGGCCTGTCCCAGCTTTAATGAGAGAGCGGACGATGTTGAGTGAATAGGTTCAGGGATCTGAACCGGAGCAGCCGACACCTCGTCGGCCTATTCCTCTACAATGTCTGGGCCTTGACCTTCATCCTGGACTTCTGCCAGGAGGTCTTCCTCCAGACGCTCGGACACGTCTGACATTCTGTCGTCCAACTGGATGTCTTGCAAGGCGACCGCGACTTCCGCATCCACCTGGATCTGAACTAGGGGGATCTCCTTTTGAGGCTGGGGAATCACTGCATCAGCTGATGCCCTAGGGAAAAGGTAAGCCCTCATCTTCTCACTTGGAAGATAAGGTCCAGAGGTGTTCTTCTGGAAGCCCCTTACCCAGGTACGAAGCTTCTCCCTTGCTATATCCCTTGACTCCGCCATCCTAGGGGAATCAAAAGCCTCAATAATCAGGTTAGAGCACACGGTATATACCTGGGGGTCCCAATACCGGAGATCACCCTTGGAGACAGCGCATGCTGCGTGCCTCCTGCATAACTCATGTCCGCAGAAGTTCTTACTGCGGACGTTGCAAAAAACACTTCCGCACTTCGGATGGTCCTCCTGTAAAGAGAAGAAATTTCCATGAGTATCAAGTGAACTACGTATCACTGGATATGCACAGTTTAGCATAACAAATCAGAAAGGAAAGACACACACTTGTGTTTCCCGCACAACCAATTGTTGCAGCCTTCCAGATAATAAAATCGTATGGTTAATCTGTCCTAGAGTAACCAATGAAAAATTTCCAAAGGAAACAGGTAGAGCTCACACCTAGGATATGATTTTAAAATACCGGATAATAGACAAGAAAGAACTCACTTTCTTATCTGTAAGGCAACACCAAAGGGCTGTGCAAGACAACACAAAAGTGTTAGAAAACACAGTGTTGTACCAATACTATACTATAGTTTTCTTCTTACAGTATATGCTATACTGAAGAATACTGGTACAGTATAAAAGGTAATGCGCCGGCCGGCACTTGCCGACCGGCACACACCATAACTAGCTTTAAAGTATACTACATAAAAGCTATAAGGCGGCAGAACGCTGGTTCAAATGCATGTGCCGGCCGGCAGTAACTGCCGGCCGGCAACAGCCAATGTCGGCCAGCAATGACTGCCGACCGGCAACTACACAAGGTAGCACCAGGCTGCCGGCCACAGCTCATAGCGACCGGCAGACAAGGGAGTGACAATAGGCGGCCGGCAAAGGTAAACAACCGATGCCGGCCAGCTGCAAAAGAACCAGAGAACTTCGACTGCCCGGCTGCCGGCCACATAGGATGGCAGCCGGGTCGGGTACAGCACTAGAAGAAAACAGAATGGATATGAGGATAAGAGAGTATACTACCTCAAAGCCAGGCAATCCAAAAGAGTGCATATAAGGAAGGGGAGAATCTAATGCAGGCTTCCTGACCAATGCCGTCTGGGTCTACAGACAGACATGGATGAGGGACCAAGGTAGGTCCGGGCAGCACTCAAAGCATAAGACCTTTGCCGGCCGGCAGAGTATGCCGGCCGGCAAGGGACTGAGTCAATTCCACATCCTAACCTATACTAGGTCCAGATGTAGAATGACGTACAGTACTGTAACGGGTAGGCCATTACAGAGATAGAGGGGGAAGGGACAAAGAGGGTCCTGACAACCTTGCTTTAGTAAAGAATCACCCGCAGCCAAGAAAACTCATCTTAGCCTAAGGGAGATCCAAGGAGGGAGGCCAGCAATACTTGCCAACCCCCACTGAACCAAAGCAAGGAAGGTGTTGCTACTCCCAGGGAAAGGATCTTATCCTCCCACCGAGAACAGCAACAAGGACTAGTCTTCTAGATCACAAAAGAAGGAATCATCTCGTACAGAAATCTTCAGGAGTGACCTAAGGAGGCTAAGCCTCCTATGTCTGCGTCAGACTAGCGAGGGAGACTCTACCCCAAGCCAGAAAAACACAGACTCAGACTAAAAAACTCTGATGTTCTGCCCTTCTCTGAAGCCAGGCTTACTGGAACAGGAAGGTACAGTAACACCCCAATATAGTTGTATCGAAAGTTAGTTCAGATAAACCACTAGGGTTAAGCCCAAGGCTTAAATAGAGGGAAAGGGATTGCATACCTTCTCCGAAGAAAAGAAAGCAACCGGGGAGTATGAGAAAATATACTAAGGCTCCATAGGCAACTTAGCCTAGGCACCAAGAGAATCGATTACCTAAATCACCGAAACTCATTCGTATACTATCTTGGAAATAATCAATATAATCTTAAATGTATAAAACTGCCTAAAGCTTCAATAAAATTTTAAAACACTCGGAAATCCAAAAATCATTGCAGGAAAGTACTAGGGCCAAACGACTAGGCTACATGGTCTAGCGTAGGCCAGAATTGGTGAATACTTCGCCAAAACAAACAATACTAAAAGCACGAATAAGGAAATCCTATGTAACGCTAAATAGCTAAAATTATTAAAGCAAAACAGCCGGGAACGTCGCTCTGGCTAACTAAAACTCATACCTAGCGAGCGACAGCGTCCAGCACGCCTCCGGTAGGCAACGGCTCTTGTAACAAGGATTATTACTATTAATCACTTTAAAAATTACCAAGAGCCTACATTTATACATAAAAGAAATAATACTCAACTTATCAGAGGCAGACAAAGTTGGAGAAAGCATAATAAGGGATTAAATCCAAGATTTTGCGATAAACACAGGAAAAAACACCAAGTTGTTAAGCTACGCAAAAAGGAATACAGATGGCACCAGGATCGGCGCAATGCACGCTTACGAAACGGGAGAAGAGGGAGCCTTGCGAACGGTTCTCCTTTTACTTTCTCGTTTTTGTTTTCTTGCCAATTGACCCCTTCGAAGTGTTATCTCTGTTCGGGGTGCAGATTGCAATGTGACTTGTCAAGAATACGTCCTCTGATATTTCGCGATATCCCTGGTACTTTCATTAGGGATATTCGCTCCAGGAGTTAGAATTCTGGGTACCTTAAGGTAAATTCTCTGGGAATATCGCCGTAGTTGTAATATACCCTAGGAAGCTACCCTATAGGAACTTCCATCAGGACGACATGGCATGAGCCCTAAAAAGTGTATTTCTTAATGTCAAAACTACATCTAAAGCTTCTTCACAACCATAGATTGCACATAGCCCAACTTTGAAATCGTCCCATGTAACTGCCTCTTGAAAAGAAACTCCCCTAAGATATGCCTGGGCATCTCCTTTAGCAAAGGCTATAAAACTTTTAGCTTCTTGTAATTGTACAGATAGGTCTGTGATACGTTTTGCGTTTAAATGAGCGTCTACTGATGATATCCATGACTTGACATTCTGAGGTAAGAACCCATTGACCCGACCTTGAAAAGGAAGGATAGCTAAACGTGCACTTCGTAAAGTTAAAACGTGATTAGGGTTACTGGGAGTGGGGTTAATCGGTCTGGGAGTGGGGTCACTGGGATTCACAAGTGGCGTCATGTTAACTTTACTTTTTTTTTCTATCTCTACGATTCCCTGCGATCCTATCAAAATATCTATATGAATACAGATGTCGACTGTGTAAACGGTGTGTAACGCATAAGGACTATTCAATAAAGATATGTTGCAGATTATAATAAAATTCCACAAAATAATGATATTAAGACAAAGATATTTCCCGAGAACCTCTGAAAGAAAACAAAACTAGCACAAAGAGAAAAAAACTTCTAGACGAGAATTCGAAGTTGAATATGGATTCCTTCAATGAAGGAAAATGAAGACTTTAAAATAACTCACTCCAGCAATAATGGACGATCTACTCATGACATAAAAATCTTCACTGCAAAACACTGAATGAATAAAGAATGTACTTAGCTTCTGTATAGATGGTGAAGATCCAATGATGTCAGTTTCTCTCTTTCTCTCGTTTTGCAAGAGTTTAGCTGGGTGATTTATGTTTCGACTTGATTTCTCGTCGTATGTTGTTGAATGTTTTATTTCCTGATGATAGAGATGAAGGATATTTCTTTGTATTCTTAGGATGTTTTAATGATGTATGTTGTCTGAAGATCCAGTTCCTCAGTTTATATATGATTTATAGTTGATATTCGATGAGCTCATTACTTCGGTAGACGTTGGTACTTCGTCGTAATTGTAGATTCATTACAGTTGTAACTGCTAATTATTACAGTTGTAGCTACTGATTGTTATAGTTGTAATCTCTGGTTGTTAAAGTTGTAATCTCTGGTTGTTAATGTTGTAATTTCTGCCACCAATTGTTGGTGTGAAAATGTTATATGCACACATTTGTTGTTCTGTCTCATATCTCTTCAATGTGGTATAGAATTATTTAGACTTGTAGGTTACTTCTTAGAATAAGTCACAGTTAAGTTAACTTTAAACAATTTATTGTTTGCGCTCATTCACTGGAGTATGGATGGTTTGGTCGGAAGACCATTCTGTATGAAAAGATGAACAGAACTGATTTACAAAAGCCTTGCATTGATAACGTGACATTTGTTATCTCAGCATTTACTACAAATATGATCACATAGCATTATAATTGGAAGCCAGGTGGTTCCGGTGTAGAGATCAAAAGGTCAACTGTTTCTCACGGGAGGCTTGTGACATGTTTACTAGACATAAATTAATGTTACCTATGCAATGATTAAGCTTAGTCTAAATTCACTTCCTGGTATAGCTGTTGTCACACTCCAAGTCTCCAATGATCACTTGGGTCATGGGTTCATCAATGTATTGTCATTACATATTCCTAATCGGGTAGTTGAATCGGTAGAACCTCAAAAGTTCAAAGTTACAGCAAATGTTTCCATGTTGAACCGGCTGACAAAAGTATTTTTGTAGCTTATATATAAAATATCTGTTTTAATTTTAATATTTTTAGAATATTTCATTTTAATTGTTCAATACTTCTTATTTCGGTTTTTTATTTCCTTTTCTCACGGGGCTATTTTTCCCTGTTGGAGCCCTTAGGCTTATAACATAATAATAATAATAATAATAATAATAATAATAATAACAATAATAATAATAATAATAATAATAATAATAATAATAATAATATTATTATTATTATTATTATTATTATCAAAGCTACAAACTTAATTGGGAAAGCAGGATGCTAAAAGCCTATGTGGGACAGCAGGAAAAATAGCCCAGTGAGGAAAAGAAATAAGGAAATAATTAACTATAAGAGAAATAATGAACAAATATAACACTGAAAAAATAATAACAACATTAAAATAGATCTTTCATATACAAACTATAAAAAGAGACTTGTGTCAGCCTGAATCAAAAAATTAACTTGTAATGAATGTATGAATTATTTTGAGAATAAATTTTGAGATTTGTGATCTGTTAGATGTAAAACGTGGGATAAAGTCGATTCTGTAAAGGATGATCATTCTTTTGAAATGGATTCAAGTATCATATCCAGGTTCAAAAAGATAAGCCAGATTAATAAAAAAAAAATATGCTTATATTGTAATTCGATAATGATTGTTTTACATCATTATTGTTACTATTTAACATGATAAAAAGAAAAGCAGGATAATCCAAATCCCTTATATACAAAGGGACTATTATTATTATTACTTGCTAAGCTACATCCCTAGTTGGAAAAGCAAGATGCTGTAAGCCCAGGGGCTCCATCAGGGAAAATAGACCGGTGAGGAAAGGAAATAAGGAAAAATAAAACATTCCAATAACAGTAACAACTTTGAAATAAATATTTCCTATATTAACTATAAAGAACTTTAACGAAACAAGAGGAAGAGAAATAAGATAGAATAGTGTGCTCGAGTGTACCTTCAAGCAAGAGAACTCTAACCCAAGCGACTGGAAAACCATGGCACTAAGGCTAAGGCAATACCCAAGACTAGAGAACAATGGTTTGATTTTGGAGTGTCCATCACCTAAAAGAGCTGCTCACCATAGCTAAAAAGTCTCTTCTACCCTTATAAAGTGGAAAGTAGCCACTGAACAATTACAGTGCAGTAGTTAACCCGTTAGGCGAAGAAGAATTGTTTGATAATCACAGTGGTGTCAGGTGCATGAGGACAGAGGAGAATATGTAAAGAATAGGCCAGACTTTTCGGTGTATTTGTAGGCAAAGGGAAATTTATCTGTAACCAGAGAGAAGATCCGATCTAGTACTGTCTGGCCCATAACTCCCAAGCAGAATTCCTGGAAATGAAGAAAAGAACATCATATCAGAACAGGAAGTAAAATCCATATTACCAATATGAAACACAAACCATAATAGTGATGAATACACAGGGTTTAGTCATGAGTAATTCTAAAAGGAAAAGAGAGTTCTTATAAGAACTAACCCAAATTGAAAAAATAGATATACTAAATATAAGTGAAACATGGTATTCCCAAGAGACTGGCAGTGAGGACCAGATAAAGGGTTTCCAAACATATAGATCAGACAGAACAAATAGGAATCATGGGGGAACCGCAATATATGGAAGAGACACAAGAATTCACAAAATGTGAATTGATTGCGGTAGAATTTGAATTTGAAAAACTAGTGAATATTGTAGTTTACAGACCCCCAAATACTAAGCAGTTTGACATAATAATAGAAAAAAATTGATGATACATGTAGAAACCATGAAGATTTTAACTTTCCTTTCGTGGATTGGAAAGAACGAATAGAAGAAAGTGGTTGTATATATACATTTAAAAACGTGAGTAATGCTAGCGCAGAAGAAAAGAGGCATTTTGAAAAGCTTCAAGATATGCTATTAGAAAAAAATATACAACAAATAAACCACATTCCAAAAAGAAAAGAAAATGTCCAAGATCTAGTATTTGTGAATGAGGTGAATTATGTTAAAGAAATGATAGTGTATAACACGGGAATTTCAGACCACAATGCCATAGAATTGATAGTCCATTCCTAAGCAAGTGATAGCAGAATTAATCAAAGCACAAAACGTTGGGAAGGATATTGAAAATATAATTTTTATAGTAAGATTATAAAATGGTAAAAAATAAATGAAGAATTGAACAAAGAATTAACAAATGTATTCGTAAATGATAATATACAGGTAAATACGGACATATTGTACAAAATACTGCAGAAAATTGTTGAAAAATATGTACCGAAAAAAACAATAAACACAAGACATGCATATGGAGAGACAGAAGGATCTTATTTCAGAAAATTGGAAAGTGGAAAAGAAATCTTGCAAAATAAAAAAATGTGTGGAAAATCATGGAAATAAAATTTAAGATTGAAAAGGCAGAGCAAATGATTATACGATCGAAAGAAAATGAAAAAAGGGACTTAGAAGAAAGGACACTTGAAAATATAAAGAAAAAAAAATACTTTACTCCAGTGCAAAAAAGATGAATAAAGGGAGATTAGAAATAGGCCCTCTAAGAATCGAAGAACGGTTAACGAATGAAAAAAAAAAGGAATATGCAACATATTAGCAGAAAAATATAAGAGTGAGTTCACGCCACGAATTGCGATTGAGAATAATGAAACAGAAATGAGAGAAGAAAATATTGAATATCTATCGGATATAGATATTAATGAAGCAGATATTGTCAAGGCTATAAGCGAAATTAAAAAAGGATCGGCAGCCAGACCTCATGGAGTTCCAGCGATTTTGTTAAAAACAACTGCAAACACTATCACGAAGCCGCTTGCAATACTGCTAAGGCAAAGTGTAGATATGAGCGAGATATATGTTAAACATAAATTAGCTTATATAACCCCTATTTACAAAAGTGAATCAAGACTAGAGGCAAGCAATTATAGACCTGTTAGTCTAACGTCACATAGTACAAAAGTGTATGAGAGGGTAATAAGAAAGAAAATAATGAATCATTTGGTTAAAAATAATTTTTTTGATATAGGTCAATACGGTTTTGTGCCTGGAAAAAGTACACAAACCCAACTGATAGCAAACTATGAAAACATATACAAAAATATGATAAATGAAAAAGACAGATGTGATCTATCTAAATTTTGCTAAAGCCTTTGACGAGGTAGACCGTAATATATTGGAGAAAAAAATGAGAGAGCATAATATTGTGGGAAAGATAGGAAAATGGTTAAAAGAATTTCTGCAAAACAGAAAAGAGATAGTGGTTGTAAATGACGAGAAATCAGATGAAGCTCAGGTAATACCTGGCATGCCACAAGGTATGGTATTAGCTGCACTGCTGTTTGTTATTATGATCTCAGACATAGACTGTGATATTAAAAATTCTGTAGTGAGAAGTTTTGCCGATGACAAAAGAATAAGTAGAGAAATTACTTGTGATGAAGATAGGAACTCACTAAATAGAGATCCAAAAAAAAAAAAAATGAATCGGCGGAGATAAATAGGATGGTATTTAACTCCGATAAATTCGAATCAATAAATCAGGGAAACAGAGAAGGAATGGTATATGCATACAAGGGACCTAATAACGACACAATCACAAACAAGAAAGCAATTAAAGACCTTATTGTATTGTTATATAGTAATATGTTA
Organism: Palaemon carinicauda; assembly: GCF_036898095.1. Lineage (NCBI taxonomy): Eukaryota > Metazoa > Arthropoda > Malacostraca > Decapoda > Palaemonidae > Palaemon > Palaemon carinicauda. The sequence continues at coordinate 31,047,056 of NC_090756.1, forward strand.
TGCAACGACCAAATAGCAACACTGTTGGCTATGTGTAAAGCAAAATTGGGAATGTTATTCAGACTTTAAAACAAGAAAAGCTGAACACATGATTATGCTTTACAAAACTTATGTACGTAATACACTCGAGTACTGCAATGTGATATGGTACACACACTACCAAAAGGATTTTGCACAGATGAAGAGTGTACAAAGGTCCTTTACTGCTAGAATAGAAGTTAAGTACCTTGACTACTGGGAAAGACTGCAGTTTTTAAAACTATACAGTCTAGAAAGGAGAAGAGAACGCTACATGATAATACCAGCATGGAAGTAAATAGAAGGAATTACTGAAAACATCATGGAGCTAAAAATATAAAAAAGAACAAGCCGAGGTAGATTAATAGTGCCAAAAAATATACCTGGAAAACTAAGGAAGGTGCACAGGACATTAATCCACTACGCACCAGCATCAATGATGCAGCGACTATTTAATGCGTTGCCAGCTCATCTAAGAAACATATCAGGAGTGAGCGTTGATGTGTTTAAGAATAAGCTCGATAGATACCTAAGATGCATTCCAGACCATCCAAGACTGAAAGATGCAAAATACACCGGAAGATGCATTAGTAATACGCTGGTGGATATAAGAGGTGCCTCACAATGAGGGACCTTGGGGAACTCAAACATAAAATAAGGCAATAAGGCAAAATAAGGTGAGCGGTGGTATCACAAAGGGTGACTGTGATAGACCATTGCCAACGTCCCTACCTGGGGTTCGACTCCCCTTCAAGCTCAGTAGTTTCTTGTAGTGTCTGTAACTTCACTATAGTCTATCTGCTGAGTTATCAACAGCCATTGTCTGACCATTCCTGGTCCTAGCTTAGGTGGATATGCGTTTTTGGCAATAATCTTATATATACATATGGTAAGTCTCTAGGTATATAATTACTTGTCCTAGTGGGAATACCTGAAAACGGTGAAAGAGTTTGTATGTCGCCATGATCAGCGAAGCTGTACTACAGTAGCCATAGCCACCCATACTAGGTTGGCTTGCAGTAAGCGAGGAGACAAAAGTCCCCCAACATCACCATTCCGGAGTGGCCAGCGTGGTGATGAAAACTGGCCAAACCTCAGACATGAATAACGACACCTCTGAGGCCTTTGTTCTCCAGTGGACCAGAAACAGCTGCATTTGTTGTTGAGCTTTTGTTATATATATATATATATATATATATATATATATATATATATATATATATATATATATATATATATATATATATATATATATATATATATATATATATATATATATATATATATATATATATATATATATACATTTTAATATGTACGAAAGAGAAACATATATATATATATATATATATATATATATATATATATATATATATATATATATATATATATATATATATATATATATATATATATATATATATATATATATATATATATTACATTTTAATATGTACGAAAGAGAGCTATGATCTTAGCATTATTCATTATACATTGTGTTGAGTCATGCAATCATTTATCCTTCAATATCCGAGAATCATTATATCTGCGTAATGGGAAAATATACCGACATTGATATTATAATGTTATGGAAAATGTTATTATTATCTTTGCAGCGTTTACTTCACTGATGAAACCTAATGAACATGGTTAATAAGGTCATTTGAAGTAATGTTCAAGATTTATGAAGCCTCTCTCTCTCTCTCTCTCTCTCTCTCTCTCTCTCTCTCTCTCTCTCTCTCTCATATATATATATATATATATATATATATATATATATATATATATATATATATATATATATATATATATATATATATATATATATATATATATATATATATATATATATATATATATATATATATATATATATATATATATATATATATATCAATGTGTGTACTCTATATATAAATGGTTTACTTGAATTACCACCTTTTCTAATTGTTTTAGGGTTTAGAGTTCGCTCATGAATGGCAGAGGCAAGGGAGAGTAACATAGCCCTAAAAAGCAGGGCAATGCCTTAATACTGATCATATATGCATATGATCAGTGTCCAAGGCCCCTCTCCACCCAAGCTAGGACCAGGGAGTGTCAGGCAATGGCTGCTGATGAATCAGCATGTAGACGCTATAGGCTCCTCCAAACCCCCATCCTTGGCTCACAAGGATAGTTAGGTTGCGGACACTAAATGAACTAACGAGCTTGAGCGGGACTCGAACCCCAGTCTGGCGATCACAAGACAGATATAATGCTGTCAACAGTTGTTAGAGAAATCAAAAAGAAAAAAAAATAATTAAAAATAATGAACGAAGAAAAAACAGATCATAATCAAAGTAAAATAGGTAACATAAACAACAGAGGAATTATACTGTGAGACTCGTGTAATTCTGCTCAACAAAGTAATGTTTTGTACCAACCGTGTTTCACAGAGTTGTACATAATTCCTTTTGTATACATTATGCTTGTATCTTTGCTCTTCCCTCGCACATAAACGAACATGAAAATTCATGTCTGGTTTTTCCTCTGTAATATTGTCTGTCTTTTGAACTTGTTATGTCCTGTTGCCTAGAGGTTTTGTATATAAGGAGAGTGTTCTACAATAGTATAACTCAGTCGTTTCCAACCTGCCTTTGAGTTCACAGCCTTACTCGGCGTCGTCACATTGGTGACCCCAGAAGTCGACTCGCTCCCACTGCCTTCCACCCCCACCTCCCTTGCCCCTCCATCGTTGGTACTATGACGGAGACGGACTCTACTACAGCAGTTGGCGCTGCGGCCGCCCAATTGAAACTTTCACCGTTCGCCAGAGGAGAAGCGTTTGCTTGGTTTCAACGCGCAGAAGTCCACTTTCGTATCAGGGGCGTGACTCGCTCAACCACCAAAGCGGATTATGTTCTCGCGGCGATACCCGAGGACACCTTCCCAGAAATATCCGACTGGCTTTGTGAACAAGGAGACACCCCAATAGCGTATGACGCCCTCAAAACATACCCTCTGCAGCAGTACTCGCCGTCGCCAGCCGCCCGTATAGCAGAGCTTTTTCAGCTCTCGCAACATCCGTTGGGGGACCAAAGGGCTTCGCTTGCCCTCAGGGAAATGACCAGTATCGCTCGCCTTCAACCTGCTGCAGACGGCTATCCTCGTGAGGTGAACCTACTTCATGCCCTTTGGATACGCCGTTTACCCGAACATGTACGCGCTCCCATACCCGATGTCGATAGTTTACCCATAAAGGACTTGATGACCAAAGCCGACGCCCTCATGGACAGCCACTTCAAGACCTCCATTAACCCCGCCACCCCTGACGACGAGGATGCCTATTCAACGTCAACCGAAGCTGACATGAATCCCATAGGACATACACGCCTACCCCGTGACGTGCCGAAGCGGCGACAAAGTCGCCCACCACCCACCAATCGCTCGCGCCCCAACGAACGACCTCTACAGCCACTTACTACCTCCCATCCGCCGCAGTTTTGCTACTACCACTTCAGATTGGGGGCAACCGCGAAGAAATGTTCCAAAGATTGTCAGTGGCCAAAAAACGTGTAAGTAGGCCATCGCTTGTGGCGGTGGCCTCCCATGTTTCTATTCTTTTCTTTTTACAGGATACAGGAATGGGCGTGCGATTTTTGGTAGACACAGGTGCTTGTCGTTCTCTTTGGCCAAGGAAACTCTTCAAGGCACAACGTAGTCTGTCTACATCTTCCGACGTCTGCTTGGTAGCTGCCAACGGATCTGCGATACCCACCTACGGTTACGAGAACCTCACATTTTCGTTCGGAAACGGTAAATTCAATTGGAAGTTTCTCGTTGCTGACGTCTTGTAACTTAGGATTTTGGTTGAAGTAATTGAAACGTATCCCAAAATTTTACTTAAATGACTTTATTGTTTTCTTTAAAAAACTAGAATTTTTGTTAAGGAAATTGAGCCGTATCCCAAAAGCTTATATCAATTTCTTTATTACTTTCTTGAAAATAGGATTTTTGTTAAAGAAATTTAGTTGCATATAAGTTAAGCCGTATACCAAATTGTTTTTTTAAATTACTCTATTGTTTTCTTAAATAATAGGATTTTAGTCAAAGAAACTGAGCCGTATCCCAAAATGTTTTTTAAATTACTTAATTGTTTTCTTTAAAAAATAGGATTTGTGTTAAGGAAATTGAGCCGTATCCCAAAAACTTATATCAATTTCTTTATTATTTTCTTAAAAATAGGATTTTTGTTAAAGATATTTACCCGTATATGTAAAAGTTATATAAATTACTTTACTGTTTCTTGAGATATAGATTTTTGTGTTAAGAAACTAAGCCGTATACCGAAATGTTTTTTTTTTTCTTAATTACTTTATTGTTTTCTTGAAAAATTGGATTTTAGTCAAAGAAATTTAGCCGTATCCTAAAATGTGATTTAAATTACATTATGTTTTTTTTTTAATATGATTTTGGTTTAGAAAATTGAGCTGACCGAAAAATTATATAAATTATTCTATTTTCTCATGAAAATAGGATTTTAGTTAAAAAACTTGTGCGTCATCCCAAAATCTTATGGGTATTACTTTATTTTTTTTGTAAAAGGATTTTAGTTAAAGAAATTGAGCCGTATCCCAAAATGTTATTTATATTACTTCATCATTTTCTTGAAAAAATAGGATTTTGGTTTAGGAAATTTAGCTGTGTTCCAAATAGTTATATAAATTACTTTTGATTTTTTAATAGGATTCAAGTTAAAGAAATCAAGCCGTATCCCATAATGTTATTTCAATTGCTTCATAGCTTTCTTAAAAAAATAGGATTTTGGTTTAGGAAATTAAGATGTCCGAAATAGTTATAGAAATAAAATTATTTTTTTTTCATGAAAATAAGATTTCAGTTAAAGAAATTGAGAGTTATTCTAAAAAGTTATGCATATTACTTTATTTTTTTTTTTCGTAAAAAAAGGGTTTTAGTTAAATAAATTTAGCCCTATCCCAAAATATTATCAAAATTAATTCATTATTTTCTTAAAACATGAGATTTTGTTTAAGGAAATTAAGCCTTATCCCAATATTTAATATAAATTACTTTATTGTTTATTAAAAAATGGGATTTTGGGTAAAGAAATTAGGCCCTCTCCCAAAAATTTATGTAAATCACTGTAACGTTTTCTTAAAAATAGGATTTTCAGTTAAAAACATTGAGCTCTGGCCCAAAAGACTATGTAAATTGCTTCATTGTTTTCTTAAAAGTAGGAAATAACGAAAAGTATGGAACAATTGAAATTGAATGTTTTAAGATCAGTAAAATCAAAACATCGTCCATAAATAAACAATAAAAGGGAACTTATGCCAGCCTGTTCAACATAAAACTATATATATACCATATATTATTAATATTGCTAAAACATTTATTATTTACTCTCATGTGGATATATTGATCTGCTCATAAAATTAATTCAGTTATTCATTAAAATAGCTACCGGTATTGTAATATTGTTGTTTGAAGGAGAAAAAAAAATACTTTTTGGGCTCAGGCCATGTCGTCCTGATGGAAGTTCCTATTAGGTAGCTTTCTGGGGTATATTTGACTACAGTGATATTCCCAGAGAATTTTACCTTAAGGTATCCAGAATTCTAACTCCTGGAGGGAATATCCCTAAATAATCTCACAGGGATATCGCATAATATCAGAGGACGTATTCTTGACACGTCACATAGCTATCTTCGCCCCGAACAGTATTAACGCTTTGATAGTGCATAGGGACAAGAATCTGAAACGAGAATGAAAAGAGAGCCGCTCATAAGGCATCTCTCCTATTCCGTTTCCAGTGTGTATCTGATGAAGCGCCCTCTTTGCTCCTTTTCGTGTAGCTCTACTACTCGGTGTTTTCCCTTGTGTTCTCTCGTTATTTTAGATTTAATTCAAGGTTTAGATGACTTCTCCGGCCTCTTCTGCCTCTAGGAAGTTGAGTATTATATTTACTATGTATAAATGTAAGCTCTTGTCGTTTTGAATTAAATCAAAAATGATTTTAACGTAAACAAGAGCTGTTGCCTACCGGAGGCATCCTGGATGCTATCGCTCGCTCTTATGAGTCATTTAGTTAGCTGGAGCGACGTTCCCGTTTTGTTATGCTTTAATAATTTAGCTATTTAGCTCCGCTAGGAATGCTTATATTATACCGTCAGTTTATCTCGGTGATTTCAACAGGGGTCGAGGTACCGATCTTGCCCTTCGTGAGGTTTCGTAGCCTAGACGTCTGGCACTAGTACTTTCATGCATGATATAAGTTTTTCCGAATGTTATATTATTGAACCTATAGGCAAATATTTTATACATGTAAGATACTGTTGAATTTTTTTTCCAAGATTGTATACGAGAGAGTTTCGGTGATTTAGGTAATCGATTCTCATCTTACCTAGTCTAGTATTCTAGGTACAGTAGTATACTTTCGCACATCCTCGATTGTTCTTTTCTCCTCAATCCCTCTCTCCCTCCTTAAGCATTAGGCTTAATCCTAGTGGTTCTATCTGTAAAATAATTCAAGTATAACTATTCTAACATATGTCTGTCCTGACCTGATAACCAGAGTGACTGGTTTTTTGGGTTAGGGCAGAACATCAGAGTTTCTAGTCTGTGGTTTGCTTCTTCCTAGCATAGAGAAAGAGTCTCCTTTGCTAGGTTAGGGGCAGACACAGGAAGCTTTGCTTCCCTAGTCCATGTTGGAAGGATGATTCCTTCCTCTAGTGGCCTAGCAGACTGTCCTGTGTTATTTTTCTCGGGCTGGAGAATGAGTTTTCTCTGTTGCCCGGTGAAATAACTTCACCTAACTTTTTTCTGGTTGGGATGAGGTTAGCAAGTATTGCCAGTCTTCCTCCCTAATAGACAACTCTTGGTTAGGATGAGCTTCCTTAATGGCTGAGTGTGTCTCTTGCCAGAACGAAGTCTATAGGACCCTTATCCCTTCCCCACCTCTCTTTCTTTTATTTTCTTTTAGCCGCAGTCCTACTCCCGTACCTAGTATAGGTCAGGATGGAGGACAGGCACAGCTCTCTGCCGTAGAGACCCTTTTTTCTTTGCAGAGTGAACCCCAGACTTCCCTTGGTCTCCCTTCCATGTCTTCCGGTAGAGCCCGGCAGGCTATTGATTCTTTGGAAGCCTGAATGCTACATTCTCCCCTTCCATAAGTTCACTCTTTCTGGATGGAAGGTCGTACGGCAATGCAGCCTTATAACCTTACATCCATACTGTTTCTCTGACTATTGTGTTGTACCCCTAACCCAGCTGCCAGCTTAACAGCTGACAGCCGGGCAGGTGGATGTTTTTTGGTTCTTGGCTACTGTCGGCGGGCATGGGTTTTATTACCTTTGCCGGCCGACAGTGGAAAAACAGCCCGAATCTGCTGGCCACTACGATTAGCAGCCGGCAGCCGGGTATTAGTGCTTTTAACCGTCGGCTGGCAGTGATTGCCGGCCGGCACACAGTCGCAAATCAGTTAAAGATAGTTAAAGATAGTATATCTTTGAACTATACAGGGGTAGTTGCCGGCCTGCACGTGCAGGCGCACGCCGGCACAACAGCATGCGATGTACAGTAGTTGCTGTATTCGTAGTGTAGTACACACTGCATTAGCAAAACTGCTGTACAGTGCTTGTGATAACACTAAAAGTTCCTCATTATACCTAAAGTTATCTTGTACAGCCTTTTGTGGAGACCGTACAATACAGAGAGAGTAAGTTCTTTTTGTATTTTTTCTATCCCGTATATTAAAACTTTTTCTTATGGTGTGAACTACACCTTAAATTTCCGTTTAGGAAATTACATAAGGTATTCTAGAATAGAATTAACCTTAGTTTTAATATCTCGGGAGATTTCAGCAATTGACTGGACAGCAAATACAAGTATGTGTCTTTCCTTCTTTCTTTTATAGCTTTTCTATATAAGCTAAATGTCTCAATATAAGTGAAAGCCTTCACTTGATAATCATGGATTTTTCTTCTCTTTATAGGAGGACCATCTGAAATGTGGGAGTCTGTTCTGTATTGTCCGCAGTAAGAACACCTGTGGGCATCAATATTGCAGGAGGCATGCAGCATGCACAGCCTCCAGAGGTGATCTTCACTATTGGGACCCTCAGGTTTGTACAGTTTGTTCTAACCTGATTACCGAGGCTTTTGACAACCCTAAGTCAACGGAGTCAAGGAATGCTCCCAGGGAAACGTTACGATCCTGGGTGAGGGGTTCTCAGAAAAACACCTCAGGTCCCTACCTTCCAAATGAGAAGATGAGGGCCTACCTTTTCCCTAAAGCATCGGCTGATGCAATCATCCCCCAGCCTTAGGTGGAGATACCAATTGCCCAGAATCCTGTAGATTCTGAAGTGTCAGCCGCCCTTCAAGACATCTAATTGGATGATACGATGTCGGAGGTGTCGGATTCTACTGAGAAGGACCTTCTAGGAGAAGGTCAGGAGGAGGAGCCATTCCAGGCTTCTCAAGTAGAAGAGGAAGAAATCGACGAAGTGTCGGTTACATTGGTTCCGGACCCAGAACCTATTCCGTTGACATCGTCTACTATGCCAGATGAACTGGGAAGGACTCTTTCTTCCATTGTTGAGATGATCCAACAAATTCAAAAAAAGAGTGATGAGAAAGAAGCTGCAATGAAACTGGAGGTACGTAGACTTGCAGCATCACGTGGGCCCCAGAAGCGGCTCAGCGTGAAGGATCTTCCTTTGTGCTCGGATACTAATCCTTGGAGATATACCGAACACATGCCGATGACAACCGGGTAGATAGTGATCTCAGAAAAGTTGGGAGCAATTCCCCTGGAAGAAGTGGAATTTTGGCCCAACAAAGATTATTATTTGGACTGCTATGTCTGTCTTAGGAAGGAGCCAGTCTCAAAGGAGGAGACGGAGCCGAAGGAGGTCATAGTTTTTTACCATAGTAAGGCTCAAACGTTCCTAGCGAGCTCAATGAAAGAGAGGGCTTCACTAACTCAAAGGTGCCCGCCTTGAGTAAGAAGCTTTCTTCCTTTGTGGCCTCTCCTTCCAGAGCCTTTCCCTTCTTGTAAAAAGGGATATAAGGCAGCCTTAAAGGCGATGGAGGCAGGGAAACAATGCCTCTCCTTGGAGGAGTGCAAGCCGTTATCTTTGACCTTGCCCTTGGACCAAGAAAACTGTAAGGACGTACACCTTACCTTCTCAGTCGGGAAGCTGGAAGCTGATGTTGCTGAACGCCAGTTCGGTGAGGCACTTCCAAAACTGTTGGAGGTTCTCTTGCGTAGAGAGAAAGAGACAAAGGAAAGACTTGCGGCATCGATGTCGTTGCAAACGACACTAGAAACGATGGCAAGTGACCCCAAGATCCAGGACAGCAACAACAAAAACTTCCTTTGACCGCGGTGCCTCAGATAGTGGCACAACCTCCAACCACGTCCCAGCTGGTACCTCAACAAGTGGCGACACAGTCACCAGTTCTTAACCCATCCTTTGAAAGGCAGACTTTTTCCTTTCGTTCGAGAGCTAGAGGAACAGCCAGAGGTTCTTCTAGACGCCCCTCAAGAGGAGGGGGATACAGGGGAGGATGCGGTCAAGGAGGCAAGGCCTCAGGTCCACAACAGCAGAAGTGAGATACTTCCAGTAGGAGGGAGACTACAGCTATTTAGAGATTGCTGGACCTTCGATCCCTGGGCCCACTGCCTAATCAAAAATGGACTAGGGTGGAGCTGTAGCAGTCCTCCACCTCAATTCCCTCAATTCTTCCAACACTCAAAGAATATGTCTGAGAACTCTTAGACAAAAGAGTAATCCGGAAAGTCAAGTCCATAAAATTCCAAGGAAGGCTATTTCGTGTTCCAAAGAAGGACTCAGAAAAACTCTGAGTCATTCTAGACTTGTCGCCACTCAACAAGTTTATAGTGAACTACAAGTTCAGAATGCTCACGCTTCAACACATAAGGACCCTACTGCCCAGAAGGGCATATACTGTCTCTATAGACTTGTCTGACGCTTATTGGAACGTTCCAATTAATCGTCACCTCTCCTCCTACCTAGGCTTCAAGTTACATAGAAAACTTTACGCCTTCAGAGCCATGCTTTTTGGGCTAAACATAGCCCCAAGGATTTTCATGAAGCTCGCGAACGCAGCTGTCCATCAATTACGCCAAAACGGGGTCCAAGTAGTAGTCTACTTGGACGACTGGCTGGTGTGGACAGCATCCAGGACAGAATGCGTGTAAGCTTCTAAGATAGTGATCCAGTTCCTGGAACATCTGGGATTCAAGATCAACATCAAAAAGTCTCGTCTTTCTCCAGCTCAAAAATTTTAGTGGTTGGGAATTCACTGGAATTTGTAGTCACATCGGCTTTCCATTCCTAGTAAGAAGAGGAAAGAAATAGCAGGATCTGTCGAGAGACTATTGAAATCCAAACAGATATCAAGACGCGAACTGAGAGAGTGATGGGCTCTCTACAGTTTACTTCGATAACAGATCTAGTGCTAAGAGCACAGCTTTAGGATGCAACAGGAGTCTGGAGAAAATACGCATCAAACGCGAGAAGAGATCCAAGTGACGTTGGCCATATTCCATTTGGCGGAAAGGAAGAAATGGCACCTGTCAGCAGTTCACATTCAAGGGTTCCGCAATGTGACAGCGGACGCTCTATCTAGGTTTACACCTATAGAGTCAGGATCGTTCTCCTTCATCTCGAGTCAAGTCCCAGAGCGGCAGAAAGAACTCTTTGCGACGAAAGACAACAAGAAAATAGATCGTTACGTGTCCCCTTACGAGGATCCGTTAGCGGAGGCAGTGGATGCTATGTCCCTGGACTGGAACAGATGGTCCAGTATCTATCTGTGCCCTCCGCACAACCTCCTTTTGAAGGTCCTCGATAAGCTGAGATGCTTCAAAGGGATAACAACAATAGTGGCCCACAAGTGGCCAAATAGCGTGTGGTTCCCTCTGGCATTGGAACCACGACTAAAATTTGTACCGCTAACGGATCAATCCCTGTCTCAGCGAGTACAAAAGTTGACTGTCTTCGCTCCTTCACAGAAAACACGGAACCTACATCTCATTAATTTCTCTCCTTAACGATGAGAAAAAGATTCGGTGTTTAAAAGTCAGTTTAGACTTTTGGAGTAAACCAGAAGACATTATGAGGCTTCAGGGAAGAGATAGCTATCCTTTGTCAAGGCGAAGAAACCGAAAGAAATCCCGACAGATTCCTATTTATCATTCTTCATTCACCTTCATGAGCAAGGTTTATCACCCAACACAATTCTGTTGTTCAAGCCTGCCTTGACAAGTCAGATACCATATGCCTTACAGGTCGACCTTTCTTATGACGTTCTTAATGAACCAGCCCTCCAGCGCTTCCAAAGACCCTTTGCATGGTCATTAGATATGATTCCTCATTGTGTATAAATAATGAACAATGAGAAATGTGCTTAGAATGTTTTGAATTTAAGTCATATTTCTGTTTGTACTCGATTTGAGGGCTATAGTTTTAAAATAGTGGCTTTCTCTAGAGAGGAAGGCCACGTCCAGTTCTCAGAGGGAGAACTGAACCTATTTCCTGACCCAACGTTTCTTTCCAGGAACAAGCTACCCACCAACAGGTGGGGTCCCTAGAGAATCTGCCCTCTGAGGGAAGATGTATCTCTATGTCCAGTGGAGTGCCTAAAGGTCTATCTTCATAGAACTTCAGACTTTATGGGAAGACAGCTGTTCAGAAGTGAAACCCTGAGTTCAAAGTTATCTATAACTATGGGCGAAATTCACCCGTGTTATTCGCAAAACGGATCCAGACAGTACACTGGTTAGTCATGATCCAAGGAATGTTGCCTCTTCCATAAAATTTCCTTAATTATATGGAATTTTAACATCCTTGTTTGTACACCGGCTGGTAGTCATCCAAGGCGTTCTTTATGTACTATGCAAAGCAAGTGGAGCAACTTATGAGATCTGTTGTAGCAGCAGGTAGAATTATTTAACCTTTTTTTTTAAGTCTGCGAGGAACAGTGTAATTAATTTGGGACAATTAATTAAGAGGGTGCGCATGTAGTTACTGTATGTTACTACACACTGAGCGATAGGTCACGAAAGTGTCCTTATGAACTGTTCCATTGACGTCGGTAATCTATTGCATATACGGACACATGTGCTAAGCGTTTTTTTCACTAGTGTATGTAAACAATATACAGACTATATCATTATTATTAATAATTCAATTGAAGTGGCAAATCTGTTTCCTAGTAGATGAAACAATATTTTCTTTTGACTGTTTTCCTCTATGCTTTTACTCATATCATCCACATTTTATAAATTTTATAAATGTTGATCTGATATGTACGTTTATTAAATTTTAATAAACTAAATCATAGTGAACCCTGCGTCTTATTCACCCACACTCATTTTATTAGAAATGTACTGAGCATTAAGATTAAAATATAGATATTTTTGTTATGGTATGTCTTTCGAGACTGTCCCCTGATTCAAGCAAAAGTTCACTCACTCTAACCCTTCCTTGGAAAGGTTGACGTGGTACCCTAATGGGTTGGTGGCAAAGAGGCAAATTTAGTTTCTATGCAGATACAACCCTTATCCAATAGTTTATAAGAGTAGTCACATTGGGGAAGGTGCCACAAATTCATTCTGACATTGGTGACTCTTATACAAACTTTACTTCATGTTGTATAAGGCAAGACCACTATACAAGCTTGTCATTTTGTCATCCATAATTTTTTATGTACTCCTCGAGACTTTTTCCAGAGTCTAGTACGACGCTTCCCTATCGGGGGCAGGAAGCACTAACATAGTTCATGCTTAGATGAAATGATGTATGACGGTAACATCATAGGTCTCTAGGTCTAGACGGACCAGGAAAATACTTTCTTGAGAGTACGGGATTGATTGAGAATCCACAGATACAGTATTAGTATCCACAGATACAGTAATGCTCTGGTAAACTTCCATCAGGATGACATGTCCTGAGCCCAAAAGACGGATTTTGAGCGAAGCGAAAAATCTATTTTTGGGTGAGGTAGCCACGTCTTTCTGATGGACCCGCCCTTCCTTTTATTGTAAAAGGGCTTGTTGACCCCTCCCTATTGTACAGTATCTGTAACACCTCGTATATCGCTACAAGGAATATAGAGGGCGCTGCCGCCTTCATCAGATACACACTGGAAACGGACTAGGAGAGATGCCTTATGAGCGGCTCTCTTTTCATTCTTGTTTCAGATTCTTGTCACTATGCCCCCTCGAAGTGTTAATACTGTTCGGGGCGAAGATAGCTATGTGACGTGTCAAGAATACGTCCTCTGATATTATGCGATATCCCTGTGAGATTATTTAGGGATGAATTATTCCCTCCAGGAGTTAGAATTCTGGATACCTTAAGGTAAAATTATCTGGGAATATCACTGTAGTCAAAATATACCCTAGAAAGCTATCTAATAGGAACTTCCATCAGGACGACATGACTACCTCACCCAAAAATAGATTTTTCGCTTCGCTCAAAGTCCATTTTACCACTAAATTCTATTCCTTGTTTTCCCCAAAATAGAGACCATTAAGATATTTCTATCCCCGATGTGATCATTAAGCGATTATTCTAGGTTATGTATGTTGTTTTATATGGGGGGAAGCAACCATGGCTGCTTCAAATGAGAAAAAGTCAGTCAATTGGCAATAATTGTCATTTTTCTTTCATTTTATTATTATTTTTTGTTTTTCTCTTTAGGGTGTCTATCTGAAAGTATATTTGTCTATCTGAAAGTATATTTTGATATATGTAATGTGAATTATGAAACCAAAGTAAGTGTTTTGAGTTCCTGAGATGGCAAAATAGAAGTTGCACCATTGTAAGGAAAGCATGATTTGATTATGACCAGGATGTGTAAGGTATGTCTGGATATGGGAATGGTTCTTGGTGAGTAGGAGAGAGGATTGGCCCTAGGCATTGTAACACCAAGTCATGATTAAAAAGTAAGACTGACGAAGGAATATGGAACACCGAGGTAGTAGTGATATGAGATGAAGAAAATGTTTTAAGTTACAGATAACATAAAATAGATAAGTAACCCATGAAATACTGAATAAAACGACCATTACAATATATAAATTGATGCTAATACAGATAGCAAATTCTTATATAATTATAAACTGACTCATATCGTGCAATGGCAGTCAAAACTTAGATAAGAATCAATAAAAAAAAGAAATATTAAAAAGAATCTGAAATGTGAGGGGAGAAATCAGATTTATATTTTCATTTTAATCATGACTGTTGATGCGTAAAAAATTACTTCTGCTCTACCAAGAAAAAAATGGAATTAAGAACTAAAGCCTTCCAGAGCGTTAATTTAATTGGATTCTTAAATAAAGTCTTTTCATTTGTGGGTCATCACCACACACATCTTCAATATCAATAGGGAAATATAGCAATATACTAGATGTCAGATTATAATCTCTCTCTCTCTCTCTCTCTCTCTCTCTCTCTCTCTCTCTCTCTCTCTCTCTCTCTTTCTCTCTCTCTCTCTCTTAAGCTATATTAATTTTGACATGAATAATAAAAATAATAAAGTAAGCATCAGTGTCCCGTTGTGAACGTGAGCTGATAAGATTATCTAGGTCCTATTCTGACTTTAATTAAGAACTGAGGCTTTTCCTTTGCTATTTTTATTATCTGGAAGGAGGAGTAATGAATAACTGGCCCCTTGGAATAGAATACATTCATCCTCATTTTTATCACCTTTTTTTTATTATTATTATTATTATTATTATTATTATTATTATTATTATTATTATTATTATTATTATTATTATTATTATTATTATTATTATTATTATTATTATTTACTTGAAGATTACAGCTACATCCGTGGCAATTATTTTGTAGTTGAGCTTTCCAATTACTCTCATTTTCCTTTTCTCAACAGTACTGCATGCTGCCAGTGGCTGTACTATTTATGGTCATTGGTAAGTAGGGAATCATAATACATAGATAGATTCTAAAGCCCCCCTGACACTTGCACGCATTCGTAGCACGCACTGGCACGCATTGATGCGCGAACTCGCGTGAACGAGCCGTGAAAATGTCGTGAAAAGTGCGGAAACTCGCGTGCCAGAGCGTACCAATGCGTGCCATGCGGGCCCAAAACTTTGAAATGTTTAAAGTTTGTGGCACGCATTGGCACGCACTAAATGGCCGTGAACGATGCGCCAACTGGAGTGAACTGGAGTGAACAGTGAGGGAACTGGCGTGAACTGGAGTGAACTGGAGTGAACGATGCGGGAAGTGGCGTGAACTTTATAATGAAGAGAAACAAAAAGGAAACGAAAATATTAATGAAAAGGAAAGAAAAATAAACCTAGTAAATTTTTATATTTGCTGTTTTAATGTGAAAAAAAAATGATATCTTATTTCAAACTATTTCTATAACTTTATAATGAAGAGAAACAAAAAGGAAACGAAAAAATTAATGAAAAGGAAAGAAAAATAAACCTAATAAATTTTTATATTTGCTGTTTTAATGTGAAACAAAATTATATCTTAAAAATTCAAACTATTTCTATAACTTTATAATGAAGAGAAACAAAAAGGAAACGAAAAAATTAATGAAAAGGAAAGAAAAATAAGCCTAATAAATTTTCATATTTGCTGTTTTAATGTGAAAAAAAATTATATCTTATTTCAAACTATTTTTATAACTTTATAATGAAGAGAAACAAAAAGGAAACGAAAAAATTAATGAAAAGGAAAGAAAAATAAACCTAATAAATTTTTATATTTGCTGTTTTAATGTGAAAAAAAAAAATTATATCTTATTTCAAACTATTTTTATAACTTTATAATGAAGAGAAACAAAAGGGAAACGAAAAAATTAATGAAAAGGAAAGAAAAATAAACCTAATAAATTTTTATATTTTCTGTTTGAATGTAAAAATAAAATGATGTCTTATTTCAAACTATTTCTATAACTTTATAATGAAGAGAAACAAAAAGGAAACGAAAAAATTAATGAAAAGGAAAGAAAAATAAACCTAATAATTGTTTATATTTGCTGTTTGAATGTAAATATAAAATGATGTCTTATTTCATGCACACACTTATTTTCCTCTATTACCAATCAAGACCCAAAACTTTTGTTTTGAATAAAAATGAACTGAAAAATAAACCCAAGAAATTTTTAAGTTTGCTGTTTGAATTTAAAAATAAAATGATGTTTTATTTCATCAACATACTTATTCTTCTTTATTACCTTAAAATGAAGGGCAAAACAAATTTTTTCTGTTTGCAGTTTTAATGTAAAAATAAAATTATTTCTTATTTCAACACACTTTTTTCTCTATTACCTTAAAATCAACAGCCTAAAAACTTTTCATGTTTGCTGCTTTTAATGTTAAAATAAAATGCTTTCTTAATAATTGTACATATTTCATGTCTGCTATTTATATGTAAATCAAATGCTTTTTTATTGAAACTAAAATAAAGGGCAACAAAAAATACAAACGAAAAAGATACGTTTCTTCTCTTCAATGCAATGGTGTCTCTGACAGAAAGCATTGTTGTCTCTTCCGAACCCAATCCAAGAATGTCCTCGGGTTGGAGAAGCCCCGTTTTTATATGGAGTGGCCAATTCGTGAACTGGCGTGAACTGGCGTGACCAATGCGGAAACGATGCGGAATGATGAGTGAACTCGCGTGAACGTGTCGTGAACGATGCGCGAACTACGCGTGCCATCGCGTGAACGTCGCGTGAACGTCGCGTGAACGATGCGCGAACTGGAGTGAACTGGTCGTGAACAGTGCGCGAAAAACACCAGTGCGTGCCAAAAAGTGGCACGCACTGGCGCGCATCAATGCGTGCCAGTGCGTGGCAAAAATGCGCGCAAGTGTCAGGGGGGCTTAAGATTTTACTCATAATTTAGTGGAAGTAAACTTATCAAATACTGAGTAGGCTATATAAAAGTCAGCTGCAACACGTTTTGAAAGGGTGCTGTGTGTTTCCTATCATCTTCAGGCTAGAAGTGGAACGATGTAAGTGGGACTGGCTCTATTTATACGGGGCAATAGTTAATTCAGGCACCGGTTGTTGATTAGTTGCTCTGAATGGAGGTGGTACCCCATTGGCTGAGGCATTCTTTGGGAAGGGATCCGTCACAGTCGTGCCACTGCTACTCTCACGGATGTTGGTGTTAGGCTTGGTCTGAGTAATGCTGGGCTGGGCTCCCAGCTTTGCACGCTGATTGGCTGAGATACTCCCTGAGTTGGGCTTCATGGCACACAAACTGTTCTGTCGCTGTGTTCCCAGGTTCTTCATTGAGTCCCAAGCAACACCTTATGAGTAAACAATTTTAGTCTTTTGTATAATATGAGAATTCGTTGGTTTTATGATATCTAAGAAAAGCTGAATTTCTATCAACATATTTCCCAAAGAGAATTTAGCTGTTCACTAGATAGCTCTCTTTACCTGTTTAAATTCGTTCATATATGAGAGCAGATTAGTGAAGTGTTCATTTACTGAAAAACATTTTTGTGGATATCTTGGTAAATTGGTATATGTCAAATTAATTCAAAATAGCTGGAGATAGCTGCTATTTGAATTAATGATATGAATATGCCTTTTGAGAATCTTAGACAATGTGAATGTTCCTATTTTCATATTATGAAGCTTTTTCATTATCTTTAGGAAACTTTCCCTGATTGGAAGATGACAGATTCTCGTTGTAACAGCGGGAAATATAATCTCGACCCAAACCCAACTAACAACCAATTCTTAAAGAAATTATTTAGTTAAGATAAGTAGAGTGTGTTAAATGATTATTATTATTATTATTATTATTATTATTATTATTATTATTATTATTATTATTATTATTATTATTATTATTTTTATTATTATTATTATTATTACTATTATCTAAGCTACAACCCTAGTTTGAAAAGCAGGATGTTATAAACCCAAGGGCTCCAACAGGGAAAAATAGGGCACTGAGGAAAAGAAACAAAGATATAAAAACCCTACAAGAGAAGTAACAAAGAAATTTAAAAATATCTTAAGAACAAGTAACAAACATTAAACTTTAAAAACTTTGATTTCATTTCAGATTTCTCGTTGTGACGGGGGGGGGGGGGGGAATTATCTCTACCCAAACCCAGCTAACGACCAAAGTCTTTTCATTAATGTTATTTGAAAATATTAAAGGAATTATTTAGTTAAGAAAAGTAAAGTTAGATAATTAATTATTATTATTATTATTATTATTATTATTATTATTATTATTATTATTATTATTATTATTATTATTAATATCTAAGCTATAACCCTAGTTCGAAAAGCAGGATGTTATAAGCCCAAGGGCTCCAACCGGGCAAAATAAGGACCTGAGGAAAAGAAACAAAGAAATGAAAACCCTACAAGAAAAGAACAAGTAACAAACATTTAACTATAAAAACTTTTAATTCATTTCAGAATTATTTTATTACCTTTCAAGTATTTTCTTTTCCAACCCGCATTGCGAAATTTGCTTGTTCTGTCTGAGGTAGGTTGAATAACTTTCTTTCTTCTTCAACAGAAATTTTCCTATGTAGATAAGAGATAAAAATGTGGGAACTGAGACTATTTTATTGGACACAATCATCTCTTTCCTTCTTCTCTTGCAACATTTGGAAGAGTTAAGCTTATCTAGGATTTCTTTCTTATCTATCTATCGAATTCCACTCTTTCCAAAGAAAGGAGGAAAAGGAAATGGATATTGAGTAAATGAATATTTATATCCATCTTCAATTTTCGTATTATGGAATATGAGATAGACGTTCGGATCACTTTAATCACGAATTGGCATATCAATTCTGATCTGCTTAACTGACAGGCGGTCCACTTAACTGTTTTTAAATTCAGTACCTCCTGGAAAGTCCCCTTTCATAGAATTCTTAATTTTTCTATGTGGAAATGTAATTAAGCATCTTCCTTCAATCGAGATTATTGAAGATCAAGTTATTAATGAAGCCTTTGAGCATCCAATACCTTAATTTTTTTTTTTCATTGGAGTCAATGCCAGCTTTCTCAGAGCCGAGCTTGACTCATTGGGCTGATAAAACTCCTCTCTTTTAATAATAATAATAATAAACATTTTTAATCCCTTTATTCTTCAAAGACAGAGTAAGTAGACTCCTTCCTTTATTGGTTTCAAACTATATTCTCCGCGGAGATTTCTGGCGAAATAAGCCCCACCCCATGATGACATCATAGAGAATCATCTTATATCCCACATTAAGGTGGTTATGAGTTGGTATAACTTGAAATTTGTAAGGGGATGTATTGTGACCGCTGCTAACAAGGGAGACAACGTTATTGGCTATGACATCATCAGGAGGTGGGGCTTATTTCACCCGGAATTTTTGCGGAAACTATAATCTGCTGAAGGATTCTAGTTAGAAAACATACCTTGATATCTTTAAGTGTTTAAGTATATAAATTAATTTAGTCAAGGAGTTATTTACAATCCCTAAATATATATATATATATATATATATATATATATATATATATATATATATATATATATATATATATATATATATATATATATATATATGTACGCACACACACACACACACACACACACACACACACACACACATATATATATATATATATATATATATATATATATATATATATATATATATATATATATATACGCACACACACACACACACACACACATATATATATATATATATATATATATATATATATATATATATATATATATATATATATATATATATATATATATATATATATATATATATATATATATATATATATATATATATATATATATATATATATATATATATATATACGCACACACACACACACACACACATATATATATATATATATATATATATATATATATATATATATATATATATATATATATATATATATAATTAGGGATTGTAAATAACTCCTTGACTAAATTATTTTATATACTAAAACGCTAAGGACATTAAGGTCAGTTTTCTCACTAGAATCATTCAACAGATTATAGTTGCCGCAAAGATTCCGGGCGAAATAAACCCCACCTCCTGATGACGTCATAGCCAATAATGTTGTCTCCCCTGTTAGCAGCGTTATGCTTAGAATAATCCATTATTCCAGTTATTAAAATTTTGCTATATCCTTCTACTCGTATGTTTTCTAAGTAATTACTTATTTATAAACTTCGTCAGCTTCAATAAAAAATGTATAAGTGATTTAGTTATATGACGGTTTAAATGTTTAAAGGTCGCTCGCTAATGGCAGAGGCAATGGACAGTGACATTGCCCTATCGAGCAGGACAATGCCCTAGATACTTACCATATATACACATGATTAGCGCCCAAGATAGGATCAGGAAGGACCAGGCAATCGCTGCTGATGACTCAACACATAGACCTATAGGATCCACAAAACCCCCCAACCGTACCTCACAAGGATGGTAAGGTTGTGAACACTGACGGCACTAACGAGTCTGAGCGGGAATCGAACTCCCGTCTGGCAATAAACTATTAGGATGTTTTGCAGAAATCACAGAATTCGTTATTTTGTGTTTTAATGAAGCGCTTATCTATATACTTCAGTATACAGAAGTACACAATGTCAATTTATAAATGAATAAAAGTGTTATCAATATTTTACGGTTACTGAAAGAAAGAGTTTCTTTTATAATTGTTTGAGTTTCATAAGAGTAGAAATTAACAATTGCTTAGCAGAGAAGACAGCTTTATTAATTGCTAATTACTAATCAGAATTAAAGCTTTCCACAACGTTCAAACATACCAAAGATTATCGAAGTTTTTTCATAGTTTTATCGTTCTTCCAGGAAAGAATTCGATAATTTTTTTTTCTTTTCGTTGTTTAAATTCACTCTTTACAAATGACTCCATTTTTCGAGTGTAGCAATATCTACTTTATAAAAGGTACCATGCACTCGATGGTAGTTTGTTAGTAAGGTCTTAATAATGTCAAAATACATGTGTTATATATATATATATATATATATATATATATATATATATATATATATATATATATATATATATATATATATATATATATATATATATATATATATATATATATATATATATATATATATATATATATATATATATCTTAACTCTCATGGAAATAATACAAAATCTGTAGTTGTTCAGTGGCTACTTCCCTCTTGGTAAGGGTAGAAGAGACTCTTTAGCTATGGGAAGCAGCTCTTATACGAAAAGGACATTCCAATAGCAAACCAATGTTCTCTAGCCTTGGGTAGTGCCATAGCCTCTGTACCATGGTCTTTCACTGTCTTGGGTTAGAGGTCACTTGTTTGAGGGTGCACGCAGGTGCACTATTCCACCTTGTTCCTTTTTTCCTTTCCTCACTAGTCTATTTTTGCCGGTTGGACCCCTTGTGCTTACAGCATTCTGCTCTTCCAACTAAGGGTTTTTTCAAAAGCTATAAGTAATTTGAAAAACTTTTGTAAGTGAAACTCGAGTAACTAAAAATAAATCTGGATTGATTACCAGTTATAACTAAGTTTCAACAAATCTAAACTCCAAGAAAGAAGTATCCCCCTGTAATTAAGTGTCTAGAGATGAAATTAAATCGTTTCAGGATTAACTCATTAAGCAGCACACGTTCGCATTGGCAAATTAGTCTTCTCTCTATAATGTCCCCCAGCTAGACCTGCAATGAGAGAGAGAGAGAGAGAGAGAGAGAGAGAGAGAGAGAGAGAGAGAGAGAGAGAGAGAGAGAGAGAGAGAGGGGGTCGAATTAAATATTGTGAATTAAGAAACTTTTGTGAACACGTCTAATGAAGATAAAATGTAATCCTCTGAAATATTATTATAATTTTTATTTATTTCACTTAATTTCCTTGATTGTAACTCTATATCTGAGATTTAACTTATCGCCACTTTTTCTATTGTTGTTTTTCCCTTCTTTAATACCTATTGTTCTGGGCAGGGGTCCATTTGAAGTTGGTAGTAAAAGTAGAGAGATAAAATGTGAGCAGCAGAATTTTTTAAAGTATCATATCTATCGTAGGACCCACTTTCATCAAAATAAGCTTTCAACTTGTCCTATTAACTCACATTTTCTTCCTAAGACCTTTGTCTTCTCTAGACAATATTCTGTTTGATGGATGAAAAGATTTTCTTCAAAGCAAAAATTTTGTTAATAGAGTTTTTTTCGAAGTATATTTCTCTTTTTTTCAAGATAGACTCCTCATTTTTCAAGGTAGACCTCTCTTCCTCAAGATAGACCCTTCTTTTTTTCAAAGTAGACTCCTCTTTTTCTCAAGGTAGAGAACTCTTTCTTCAAGGTGGACTCCTCTTTTTTAAAAGTAGTCTCCTCTTTTTTTCCATGATAGGCTCCTCTTTTTTTAAGATAGACTCCTTTTTTTCAAGATAGACTCCTCTTTTTTTCAAGGTAGACTTCCCTTCTTCAAAATAAACTCTTCTTTTTTTTTTTTAAATAGAATCTTTTTTTTCTCTAGGTAGATAACTCTTTTCTTCAAGGTAAACTCCTCTTTTTTCAGGGTAGTGTCCTCATTCTTTTAAAGATAGACTTCTATTTTTTTTCAAGATACACGCCTCTTTTTTTTTAAGTTAAACTTCTCTTTTTCAAGATAGACTACTTTTTTTTTTGGGGGGGGGGACACTCTTCTCTTTTTTTCAAAGTAGACAACTCTTTTTTTTAAGGTAGACTCCTCTTTTTTTCAAGGTAGACTCCTCTTTTTTCAATGTAGACAATTTTTTTCTTTAAGATAGACACTCCTTTTTTCAAGATAGACTTCACTTTTTTCCAAGGTATACTCCTCTTTTCTTCAAGGAAGACTCTTTTTTCAAGGAAGACTCCTCTTTTTTTTAGGTAGACAATATTTTATTTTTCTAGATAGACTCTTATGTTCTTCAATGTTTGCTCCTTTCTCCTTCTCAGCCATTCTCTATTTTCTTTTGACATGACTCTCTCTTCATTGTTTATATATGACAGATCTATTTTAATATTGTTACTAATCTCAAAATATATTTTTATTTTCTTACTATTACTTTTCATGTATGTTAAAATTTCATAATAAAAGTTACATCATAATATGCCTTGGATCAGAAACAGACAAAAGTAGAAAAACACTCGTAGCGGGCAGACCTCAAATACGACAGCATATTTCGTTCGACCTTTTTCTCGACCTTGACCTTGACCTTTAACTAGGATTTTTAGAATTCAATCGCTTCCACATCTCAACATAACAATTAATCGCTGAGAGTTTTATTACTCTTTGAGTAAGCTTGTGGCCAGGGCAAACAAACGAACAAAAAGGGGTGAAAACATTAATTTCTCCCAACTTCGTT
>NC_090756.1:31080469-31087969 GCF_036898095.1 Palaemon carinicauda
GCCTTTGGGAAGGGGGAGGGGGGGGTTGGAAGAGCAAAGTCTCTGCTTCTTCTAAACCCATTCCTTGCATGTTATGATATTGAGGCGGTGAATTTGAGTCGATTCACTTGTGTCAGGGTTCATTAATTTTAGGTTCTCGTTATTTTCATATTGGTGACCCTTCCAGAAAGTTTTTCAAATATTTGTGATAGTGGATGTGAAAATTAGCTTTTGTACTATGATTTATCGATGTGACAAGCATAATATATATATATATATATATATATATATATATATATATATATATATATATATATATATATATATATATATATATATATATATATATATATATATATATATATATATATATATATATATATATATATATATATATATATATATATATATATATATATATATATATATTTATATAATTTACCTTATTGCCAACTAAACTACTTTAACGCTTTCTGAAAAGGGAAAAGGTACCAATTACGAACTACAAGATGAAATCTATTCGATTTTGTGAATTCACTCACGTACAATCTGTATATCTCACATTATATTGCCATTTTTTCTTTGCTTTATTACCTCTTTTTCTTTTACAAGTATCTAAATTGCAAGAGCCATAAGTAAGAGTGAACACACTTGTTTATCATTATAAGCATATCATTTGTGCAGTCACTTTTGTACTTTTTCTTTCAATACTATTTTTTTTTCTATTTTCTTCATCTTATCGACCCCTTTTCAATTATATTTACACTTCCCTCTCCTTTGAATTTTATTATTATCTAGATTTAAAGTTCCACTTTAAACCCGTTTCCTTCATTAATTTATCCATTTTTTTTCAGCATTTCCATTTCTTAACAGCAGTCTGCCACATTCTTTCTATATTCGGCTACTTCAGTCAGTCATCTGACTTGAAACTCAATTGACAAGATGAAGTTAGTTGTTTCAGAACAACTTCTCGATTTATCTATCTATCTATTTATTTATTTATTTTTCAGTTTCTCATCTTATTGGTGTCTTTAGTCAGTTCCGGAAAACAGATATAGTTTCAGATTTAATTTTTAAATTTCCCATTGGAAATAGTTCCACTAAATTCCTTTCGATAGGTTACTTACATAATATTGTTATATGGGGCCATTTTTAGTTGAACTCGTTTCTTTATGGTTTTAAGAACGTATGAAGATTATTTAATATTTAGTAATTTTTTTCGTAGCTTGGAAGTACACAAGATATTACTTAATTGAAAAGGGGCTTTGGCTATTATTAACTCATCTGAACCTTAACAGGTCAGAAATTCCTTTTCATTAATATATCCTTTTCCTTTTGTTTCATGTTGAGATCTGTAATGAAGAGGGTCGGGTTTAATTACACCAAATTTTCACAGATAGCTGTTACTTATACTGTGTATATATATATATATATATATATATATATATATATATATATATATATATATATATATATATATATATATATATATATATATATATATATATATATATATATATATATATATATATATATATATATATATATATATATATATATATATATATATATATATATATATATACATGAACAAATATCACAAGCATACGTGATTTTAATTAATGTAAATATCACCCACGAATGGCATTTAATACCGAATTCTATCTTGGGAATATATATCCACTTGGAATTCATTATATGGTAACAGCTTCTGGCCGGGTGGTTATTCGAACCACCACCTGTACGGCTAGAAACCATGCGGGCAGGGACCCTACCGACTCAGCTATCAAGAGAGACTAAAAGTTTATGACAAGTCCCCCTGCATATTCCTGTCGAATTCAGGAATCTGTTCATAGACTTGAAATAGACCCATCTCCACCATGATAGCTGAATCGTGAGTTTGCAACACGTGGTTATTTTAATGAACAAATATCACAAGCACACGTGATTTTAATTAATGTAAATATCACCCACGAATGGCATTCAATACTGAATTCTATCTTGGGAATATATATCCACTTGGAATTAATTTTATGGTAACAGCTTCGGGCCGGGTGGTGATTCGAACCACCACCTGTACGGCTAGAAACCATGCTGGCAGGGACCCTACCAACTCAGCTATCAAGGGAGACTAAAAGTTTATGACAAGTCCCCCTACATATTCCTGTCGAATTCAGGAATCTGTTCAAAGACTTGAAATAGACCCATCTCCACCATGATAGCTGAATCGTGAGTTTGCAACACGTGGTCATTTTAATGAACAAATATCACAAGCACATATGATTTTAATTAATGTAAATATCACCCACGAATGGTATTTAATACCGAATTCTATCTTGGGAATATATATCCACTTGGAATTCATTTTATGGTAACAACTTCTGGCCGGGTGGTGATTCGAACCACCACCTGTACGGCTAGACACCATGCGGGCAGGGACCCTACCGACTGAGCTATCAAGAGAGACTAAAAGTTTATGACAAGTCCCCCTATATATTCCTGTCGAATTCAGGAATCTGTTCATAGACTTGAAATAGACCCATCTCCACCATGATAGCTGAATCATGAGTTTGCAACACGTGGTTATTTTAATGAACAAATATTACAAGCACACGTGATTTTAATTAATGTAAATATCACCCATGAATGGCATTTAATACCGAATTCTATCTTGGTAATATATATCCACTTAGAATTCATTTTATGGTAAAAGCTTCTGGCCGGGTGGTGATTCGAACCACCACCTGTACGGCTAGAAACCATGCAGGCAGGGACCCTACCGACTCAGCTATCAAGATAGACTAAAAGTTTATGACGAGTCCCTTACATATTCCTGTCGAATTCGACAAGAATGTGTAAGGGGACTTGTCATAAACTTTTAGTCTCTCTTGATAGCTGAGTCGGTAGGGTCCCTGCCAGCATGGTTTCTAGCCGTACAGGTGGTGGTTCGAATCACCACCCGGCCAGAAGCTGTTACCATAAAATGAATTCCAAGTGGATATATATTCCCTAGATAGAATTTGGTATTAAATGCCATTCGTGGGTGATATTTACATTAATTAAAATCATGTGTGCTTGTGATATTTGTTCATCAAAATAACCACGTGTTGCAAACTCATGATTCAGCTATCATGGTGGAGATGGGTCTATTTCATGTCTATGAACAGATTCCTGAATTCGACAGGAATATGTAGGGGGACTTGTCATAAACTTTTAGTCTCTCTTGATAGCTGAGTCAGTAGGGTCCCTGCCAGCATGGTTTCTAGCCGTACAGGTGGTGGTTCGAATCACCACCCAGCCAGAAGCTGTTACCATAAAACGAATTCCAAGTGGATATATATTCCCAAGATAGAATTCGGTATTAAATGCCATTCGTGGGTGATATTTACATTAATTAAAATCACGTGTGCTTGTGATATTTGTTCATTAAAATAACCACGTGTTGGAAACTCACGATTCAGCTATTATGGTGGAGATGGGTCTGTTTCAAGTCTATGAACAGATTCCTGAATTTGACAGGAATATATAGGGGGACTTGTCATAAACTTTTAGTCTTTCTTGATAGCTGAGTCGGTAGGGTCCCTGTCAGCATAGTTGCTAGCCATACAGGTGGTGGTTCGAATCACCACCCAGCCAGAAGCTGTTACCATAAAATGAATTCCAAGTAGATATATATTCCCAAGATAGAATTCGGTATTAAATGCCATTCGTGGGTGATATTTACATTAATTAAAATCACGTGTGCTTGTGATATTTGCTCATTAAAAGAACCACGTGTTGCAAACTCACGATTCAGCTATCATGGTGGAGATGGGTCTATTTCAAGTCTATGAACAGATTCCTGAATTCGACAGGAATATGTAGGGGGACTTGTAATAGACATTTAGTCTCTCTTGATAGCTCAGTCGGTAGGGTCCCTGCCAGCATGGTATCTAGCCGTACAGGTGGTGGTTCGAATCAACACCCGGCTAGAAGCTGTAACCATAAAATGAATTCCAAGTGGATATATATTCCCAAGATAGAATTCGGTATTAATTGCCATTCGTGGGTGATATTTACATTAATTAAAATCACGTGTGCTTGTAATATTTGTTCATTAAAATAACCACGTATTGCAAACTCACGATTCAGCTATCATGGTGGAGATGGGTCTATTTCAAGTCTATGAACAGATTCCTGAATTCGACAGGAATATGTAGGGGGACTTGTCATAAACTTTTAGTCTCTCTTGATAGCTGAGTCGGTAGGGTCCCTGCCAGCATGGAATCTAGCCGTACAGGTGGTGGTTCGAATCACCACCCGGCCAGAACTTGTTACCATAAAATGAATTCCAAGTGGATATATATTCCCAAGAGAGAATTCGGTATTAAATGCCATTCGTGGGGGATATTTATATTAATTAAAATCACGTGTGCTTGTGATATTTGTTCATTAAAATAACCACGTGTTGCAAACTCACGATTCAGCTATCAAGGTGGAGATGGGTCTATTTCAAGTTTATGAACAGATTCCTGAATTCGATAGGAATATATAGGGGGACTTGTCATGAACTTTTAGTCTCTCTTGATAGCTGAGTCGGTAGGGTCCCTGCCCGCATGGTTTCTAGCCGTACAGGTGGTGGTTCGAATCACCACCAGGCCCGAAGCTGTTACCATAAAATGAATTCCAAGTGGATATATATTCCCAAGATAGAATTCGGTATTAAATGCCATTCGTGGGTGATATTTACATTAATTAAAATCACGTGTGCTTGTGATATTTGTTCATTAAAATAAGCAAGTGTTGCAAACTCACGATTCAGCTATCATGGTGGAGATGGGTCTATTTCAAGTCTATGAACAGATTCCTGAATTCGACAGGAATAAGTAGGGGGATGTCATAAACTTTTAGTCTCTCTTGATAGCTGAGTCGGTAGGGTCCCTGCCAGCATGGTTTCTAGCCGTACAGGTGGTGGTTCGAATCACCACCCGGCCAGAAACTGTTACCATAAAATGAATTCCAAGTGGATATATATTCCCAAGATGGAATTCGGTATTAAATGCCATTCGTGGGTGATATTTACATTAATTAAAATCACGTGTGCTTGTGATATTTGTTCATTAAAATAACCACGTGTTGCAAACTCACGATTAAGCTATTATGGTGGAGATGGGTCTATTTCAAGTCTATGAACAGATTCCTGAATTCGACAGGAATATATAGGGGGACTTGTCATAGACTTTTAGTCTCTCTTGATAGATCAGTCTGTAGGGTCCCTGCCCGCATGGTTTCTAGCCGTACAGGTGGTGGTTTGAAGAACCACCCGGCCAGAAGCTGTTACCATTAAATGAATTCCAAGTGGATATATATTCCCAAGATAGAATTCGGTATTAAATGCCATTCGTGGGTGATATTTGATTAAAATTCCGTGTGCTTGTGATATTTGTTCATTAAAATAACCACGTGTTGCAAACTCACGATTCAGCTATCATGGTGGAGATGGGTCTATTTCAAGTCTATGAACAGATTCCTGAATTCGACAGGAATATGTAGGGGGACTTGTCCTAAACTTTTAGTCTCTCTTGATAGCTGAGTCGGTAGGGTCCCTGCCAGCATGGTTTCTAGCCGTACAGGTGGTGGTTCAAATCACCACCCGGCCAGAAGCTGTTACCATAAAAAGAATTCTAAGTGGATATATATTCCCAAGATAGAATTCGATATTAAATGCCATTCGTGGGTGATATTTACATTAATTAAAATCACTTGTGCTTGTGATATTTGTTTATTAAAATAACCACGTGTTGCAAACTCACGATTCAGCTATCATAGTGGAGATGGGTCTATTTCAAGTCTATGAACAGATTCCTGAATTCGAAAGGAATATATAGGGGGACTTGTCATGAACTTTTAGTCTCTCTTGATAGCTCAGTCGGTAGGGTCCCTGCCAGCATGGTTTCTAGCCGTACAGGTGGTGGTTCGAATCACCACCCGGCCAGAAGTTGTTACCATGAAATGAATTCCAAGTGGATATATATTCCCAAGATAGAATTTGGTATTAAATACCATTCGTGGGTGATATTTACATTAATTAAAATCACTTGTGCTTGTGATATTTGTTCATTAAAATGACCACGTGTTGCAAACTCACAATTCAGCTATCATGGCGGAGATGGGTCTATTTCAAGTCTATGAACAGATTCCTGAATTCGACAGGAATATGTAGGGGGACTTGTCATGAACTTTTAGTCTCTCTTGATAGCTGAGTCGGTAGGGTCCCTGCCAGCTAGGTTTCTAGCCGTACAGGTGGTGGTTCGAATCACCACCCGGCCAGAAGCTGTTACCATAAAATGAATTCCAAGTGGATATATATTCCCAAGATAGAATTCGGTATTAAATGCCATTCGTGGGTGATATTTACATTAATTAAAATCACGTGTGCTTGTGATATTTATTCATTAAAATAACCACGTGTTGCAAACTCACGATTCAGCTATCATCGTGGAGATGGGTCTATTTCAAGTTTATGAACAGATTCCTGAATTCGTCAGGAATATGTAGGGGGACTTGTCATAAACTTTTAGTCTCTCTTGATAGCTGAGTCGTTAGGGTCCCTGCCCGCATGGTTTCTAGCCGTACAGGTGGTGGTTCGAATCACCACCCGGCCCGAAGCTGTTACCATAAAATGAATTCCAAGTGGATATATATTCCCAAGATAGAATTCGGTATTAAATGCAATTCGTGGGTGATATTTGCATTAATTAAAATCCTGTGTGCTTGTGATATTTGTTCATTAAAATAACCACGTGTTGCAAACTCACGATTCAGCTATCATGGTTGAGATGGGTCTATTTCAAGTCTATGAACAGATTCCTAAATTCGACAGGAATATGTAGGGGGACTTGTCATAAACTTTTAGTCTCTCTTGATAGCTGAGTCGGTAGGGTCCCTGCCAGCATGGTTTCTAGCCGTACAGGTGGTGGTTCGAATCACCACCCGGCCAGAAGCTGTTACCATAAAATGAATTCCAAGTGGATATATATTCCCAAGATAGAATTCGGTATTAAATGCAATTCGTGGGTGATATTTACATATATATATATATATATATATATATATATATATATATATATATATATATATATATATATATATATATATATATATATATATATATATATATATATATATATATATGTGTGTGTGTGTATATATATATAAATATATATATATATATATATATATATATATATATATATATATATATATATATATATATATATATATATATATATATATATATATATATATATATATATATATATATATATATATATATATATATATATATATATATATATATATATATATATAGAATATGCATATGCATATATACATATATAATCATCAGCTGTTACGAGTCGGTTGCAGAACAAAGGCCTCAGGCATGTCCTCCAGCTTGCCCGCAAAATTCCTTAGTTCGTTGATCCCTCGTCTTTTCTTCCTTCCTCCGCTTCTTTTTCAATCTCTAAGGACCCATTCTGT
>NC_090756.1:31092969-31102969 GCF_036898095.1 Palaemon carinicauda
CTGTGATTGTTCAGTGTACTTTCCTCTTGGTAAGGGTAGAAGAGACTCTTTAAAAGGTAAGCAGCTCTTCTAGGAGAAGGACACTCCAAAATTAAACCATTGTTCTCTAGTCTTGTGTAGTGTCATAGCCTCTTTACCATGGTCTTGCACTGACTTGGGTTAGAGTTCTCTTGCTTGAGGGTATACCTGGGCACACTATTCTATCTTATCATTTTTTTTCCTCCTCTTGTTTTTTTGAAATGGTTTGTTGGGCAGACTTAATAGAAGTGCCATGGATGCCTGGTAATATGAAGAGGTTGTCCTTTCCTTATATGATTCTTTTTCTTCTCAAAACCATCCTTACTCTCCTCCCTTCAGTTGAAGTGGCTATCCTGAAGGGTATTTAGCCTTGCATGTTGTATCGGCTGCTCCATGTTGACTACTTTTTCCGACTTTTTACCATAGTGTATGGGTTTCATCAATGACATCCTTCATAATTCTGTAAATATTGTTTTTGTTATAGTTCTGGTTAATCCAGTTTTTAATTATGATGTTTTTTTTTTATTTCTAATTATTCTTATGCTGTCTGGAGACATTGAGCGAAATCCGGGACCAGTACGTCCTAGATTTCGCCAATGTCGTCTTCTGTATTGCAATTTGCGTGGTCTTCATGCAAATATTCAAGACCTTACAGTTGTGTCCATACAGTATGATATTCTTTTGTGCTCAGAAACTTTGGTTTCTAATATGAGGCATTCATCTGAGCTCCCTATAACCGGTTTTAAGAAGCCAATAATGTTGAAACGTGATATCATCCCTACAGCCAGGGGAATGCCGGTGTATATTAGGACTGAGTACCCTGCTTCTCATAAGTCCTGCCAGCAATGTGGATGTCATGAGATTTAGGTACTAAAAGTTTGTGGCAGGCATAACAACTTTTATTTTTGTTCGATCTACCGGAATCAAGAAATGGATGATTCTTTCTTCGGATGTCTTTTTGCCATTATGGCTAAGATACAAGAGGATGATAGAAAGGCTTCTTTTGTCGTTGTTGGTGATTTTAATGCTCATCCTAGGGAGTGATTAAGTTCTATCTCTCCTACCAATCACCATGGCTTAAGAGCTTTAGACTTTGCCTCTGAATCAGACTGTGAGCAAATCATAAATGAAGCTACTCACAGGTCTGGTAATTGCTTGGACCTCGTATACACTGAAGACAAGACACAGGAACAATACTCGAAACAAGGTAAAATGAAAGAATTAAAATACTTCTTTAGAATAGATTGATTACAAAAAATCTTGAAATACTTTCTCAATAAGGCAATTTTTGGTATAATTGAAGAAGACACAGACATAATGTGGTTTCTCAAAAGTAAATTTGCTGTCGAGAATCACACCTAAAATTTTAAGAGTCATACATGTATAAAGAAACATTATCAATACTAAGGAGCCACCATCCTTGACCTACTGACAATCCTATCTTGAGTTTTGTTTGGATTAAACTTCATACACCATAATTTACACCATGCACTAATTTTAACTAAATCTCAATTAAGGGATTCATAAACCCCAGATCTACATTCAGGGGATAGAATTGATGCAAAGAGAGTAGCATCATCTGCATATGCAACAAGCTTGTTTTCTAGGCCAAACCACATGTCACGCTTAAATAGTATGAAAAGTAATGGGCCAAGAACACTACCTTGTGGAACACCGGATATCACATTCCTATACTCACTCTGGTGCCCATCAATAACAGCTCTTTGAGATCTATTACTTAAAAAATCAATAATAATGCTAAGAAACGACCCATCCACTCCTAACTGTTTGAATTTGAAAACAAGGTCCTCATGATTAACAAAGTCGAAGGCAGCACTAAAATCAAGTTCAATCATACAAACTTCCTGACCACAATCAAGGGATTTTTGTACGGCATTGGAGATTGTAAGATGGGCATCACATGCTCTGAGACCTTTACGAAAACCAAATTTCAAACTAGGGAACAGATGATTACCATTAGAAAACCTATTAAGATGTTTTGCCAGAAGATGTTCAAAAACTTTAGATAATATGGGAGCTATGGAAATTGGGCGGTTAATCAGTTGGACTTGAGCTACCACAAACACATTTACATAGTGAAGTAATATTACCAATTCTCCAACAAGTGCTGAAAGCCCCTCTCCTTGCTAACTTGCGCAAAAATTACAGATAAGAGAGCTAAGAAATCTGCAGTCTTTAAAAAAAATGGAAAAATATCATTTGGGTCTACACCTGCATAAGCATCAAAGTCCATTAAGAGAGATTTAATTTTACGAGATCGAAAATGTAAACTAGTTAGTTCAGCCTCAGGAAAACAGGAATGAGGAAGTTCAAGTTTCTTATTACTCTGTTTGCTGTCAAAGTAATCTGTAATACTCCCGGGTTGTACTAGAAAGGTTTTTGTTTAATTGTCGAATTGTATTCTTTTTCAGTTGAAGCATAAACTCTCTGAGCAAAAGCTCTAAGCTGAGTATAGTTATTCCGGGTCAAATCTGATCTGTTACCCTTCCAAAGAAGATAGGCCTCCTGCTTCTCTCTCGCGCAGAAGAAAGCCTGTAGAGGATCATGAAATGGTTTGAAACGGGAACATTATCAAAGGTAGAATTAGGATGAAACGACATTAGAAATACAAAATAAAAGATTATTCGCATTGAATAATTAAAAGTACACTTATATAATGAATAAATAAGAGTGCATTTGATTTAATGAATGATTAAGAGTACAGTTTATATAAAGAAAAATTAAATTTGTGTATCACATAATTCAAATGAAGTGGGGGTTAGAGACAAAATGTAAAATATCTATGGTGTGCAAGTATGGCTTCGGGATAGTGAAAATCTTCAAGATAATATTTCATTTGGCAAAGAAACTACAATATGGGGAAAGATGGATCAACACAGAATTTTCTAAAATACTTTCCTTCCGGTTAATTTATTCAGTCCATAAAATCTAAGAAAAACCTCCACTTTCGAATAGTGGTTGATACATTTCTTTAATTACAGCCTTTCTTGCATAAGACCTTTTTAAACTTAGTTTTCTGGAAGAGCCATGAACGTTTCCTCATCAAATCTTAATAAAAGATTTCATAATTTGGGCTTAGGTCTCTTATGGTTTCTGATATATGTTAATTATATTTGATATTTAACGTTTTGTTAGATATATTGCAGTAATTAACCGCTTGGGTTAACAGTCGGCATCTGAGTTTAAGCCTAGTTTTGAGGTTCAGGGTTATTATTATTATTATTATTATCATTATTATTATTATTATTATTATTATTATTATTATTATTATTATTATTATTATTATTATTATTATTATTAATAGCCAAGCTGCAGTCCTAGTACGAAAAGCAGGATGTTATAGGCCTTATAAGGAAATATAACCCAGTGAAGAAAGGAAATAATGAAATGAATAAATTACATAAGAGAAGTAATGAATAATTAATATATAATATCCTAAGATCAGTAAGTATTAAAGTATAACTCATATACTATATAAACTATGAAAGAAGACTTATGTCAGCAGAGAGAGAGAGAGAGAGAGAGAGAGAGAGAGAGAGAGAGAGAGAGAGAGAGAGAGAGAGAGAGAGAGAGAGAGAGAGAGAGAGAGAGAGAGAGAGTTCTGAGGACTCCAGGAGAATTGCTATAGCTAGGTTGATACCTATTCATTTTGTTGTTGCAACGTGTTGCAAAGTGGGGTCGTACCACCTCGTAGAGTAAACACCCCAAACTGTGCCAATGTTGCGACGTGAGTATACGAGTCCTTGCGGCATGGCACGAGGTTGTGTTGCGATGTCTTGCGCAGTGCCATGACCTGGAAACGGTGTTTTCTTGCACGGTAGTAGTATCAGAACCGCATCGACAAAATCTTCAGACCTAAAATCTAAATATGCTGTGCTTCAGAAATAACTAAATATATTTCAGTAGATCTACTTAAGAAAATAATTATACTCATGCTCAGAAAGCATAATAGATAATATATGTTTTGGGGCATCATACTTTCATTTAAATGGCAGCACTCGTAAAAAACTAACAAATCTTTATTTCACTTAGTACCAATACTATTTAAAGATAATTGTGGTGATCACAAAATACAAAAGAAACATGGCTATATTATATTATAGAAAGTCTTAAGAACATATCTTATAATTGAAGGGCAAAAAGCATTATCATAATGAAATCCAATGATATTAATATATCCCACATAACAAAATGATCAGACGTTTTGTATAATTTTCATATATATGAATATATATATATATATATATATATATATATATAAAAAAAACAGAAAATGAATTAGTAATAGCATCGGTGATATTCATGACAGTCATAGTATTACAAAGGGGAAGCAGCATTGTATTCATGGAAATTATATCACTTTTTGAAAACCTCTTGGTATTTTTCACATTTCTGGTGATGGAAAACAATCCTCAAATCCCATCTTATCTTGAGTTTAATATTTAGTAGTTTTCCCAATTTATGTTGAATACCTTATGTGGATTCTTGTGTTTCTAAAGACTCCAGATCAGATAGTAGAACTTAAAATGTTGATGTCTTTAACTTTTTCCAACAAATCACCTATTTTAGGCTTGAACTCTACTAGATTCACATTACTAAAGGGTGACAAACAGAGTTAGCTGGCCAAAATGGTTTGAATAGAAAAAAAACAGTGTTGCTGTCACCCTTCTGAATTCTTTAAAACATCCTTTAAACCCCATTTCTTATTGTCATAAAAACTGATTTTTACGGCATCAACAAAAAGCTCACAATCTGAGGATTCTTTCTTTTCTTCAGTTATAAAATGAACAAATATCACAAGCACACGTGATTTTAATTAATGTAAATATCACCCACGAATGGCATTTAATACCGAATTCTATCTTGGGAATATATATCCACTTGGAATTCGTTTTATGGTAACAGCTTCTGGCTGGGTGGTGATTCGAACCACCACCTGTACGGCTAGACACCATGCGGGCAGGGACCCTACCGACTGAGCTATCAAGAGAGACTAAAAGTTTATGACAAGTCCCCCTATATATTCCTGTCGAATTCAGGAATCTGTTCATAGACTTGAAATAGACCCATCTCCACCATGATAGCTGAATCATGAGTTTGCAACACGTGGTTATTTTAATGAACAAATATTACAAGCACACGTGATTTTAATTAATGTAAATATCACCCATGAATGGCATTTAATACCGAATTCTATCTTGGTAATATATATCCACTTAGAATTCATTTTATGGTAAAAGCTTCTGGCCGGGTGGTGATTCGAACCACCACCTGTACGGCTAGAAACCATGCAGGCAGGGACCCTACCGACTCAGCTATCAAGATAGACTAAAAGTTTATGACGAGTCCCTTACATATTCCTGTCGAATTCGACAAGAATGTGTAAGGGGACTTGTCATAAACTTTTAGTCTCTCTTGATAGCTGAGTCGGTAGGGTCCCTGCCAGCATGGTTTCTAGCCGTACAGGTGGTGGTTCGAATCACCACCGGCCAGAAGCTGTTACCATAAAATGAATTCCAAGTGGATATATATTCCCTAGATAGAATTTGGTATTAAATGCCATTCGTGGGTGATATTTACATTAATTAAAATCATGTGTGCTTGTGATATTTGTTCATCAAAATAACCACGTGTTGCAAACTCATGATTCAGCTATCATGGTGGAGATGGGTCTATTTCATGTCTATGAACAGATTCCTGAATTCGACAGGAATATGTAGGGGGACTTGTCATAAACTTTTAGTCTCTCTTGATAGCTGAGTCAGTAGGGTCCCTGCCAGCATGGTTTCTAGCCGTACAGGTGGTGGTTCGAATCACCACCCAGCCAGAAGCTGTTACCATAAAACGAATTCCAAGTGGATATATATTCCCAAGATAGAATTCGGTATTAAATGCCATTCGTGGGTGATATTTACATTAATTAAAATCACGTGTGCTTGTGATATTTGTTCATTAAAATAACCACGTGTTGGAAACTCACGATTCAGCTATTATGGTGGAGATGGGTCTGTTTCAAGTCTATGAACAGATTCCTGAATTTGACAGGAATATATAGGGGGACTTGTCATAAACTTTTAGTCTTTCTTGATAGCTGAGTCGGTAGGGTCCCTGTCAGCATAGTTGCTAGCCATACAGGTGGTGGTTCGAATCACCACCCAGCCAGAAGCTGTTACCATAAAATGAATTCCAAGTAGATATATATTCCCAAGATAGAATTCGGTATTAAATGCCATTCGTGGGTGATATTTACATTAATTAAAATCACGTGTGCTTGTGATATTTGCTCATTAAAAGAACCACGTGTTGCAAACTCACGATTCAGCTATCATGGTGGAGATGGGTCTATTTCAAGTCTATGAACAGATTCCTGAATTCGACAGGAATATGTAGGGGGACTTGTAATAGACATTTAGTCTCTCTTGATAGCTCAGTCGGTAGGGTCCCTGCCAGCATGGTATCTAGCCGTACAGGTGGTGGTTCGAATCAACACCCGGCTAGAAGCTGTAACCATAAAATGAATTCCAAGTGGATATATATTCCCAAGATAGAATTCGGTATTAATTGCCATTCGTGGGTGATATTTACATTAATTAAAATCACGTGTGCTTGTAATATTTGTTCATTAAAATAACCACGTATTGCAAACTCACGATTCAGCTATCATGGTGGAGATGGGTCTATTTCAAGTCTATGAACAGATTCCTGAATTCGACAGGAATATGTAGGGGGACTTGTCATAAACTTTTAGTCTCTCTTGATAGCTGAGTCGGTAGGGTCCCTGCCAGCATGGAATCTAGCCGTACAGGTGGTGGTTCGAATCACCACCCGGCCAGAACTTGTTACCATAAAATGAATTCCAAGTGGATATATATTCCCAAGAGAGAATTCGGTATTAAATGCCATTCGTGGGGGATATTTATATTAATTAAAATCACGTGTGCTTGTGATATTTGTTCATTAAAATAACCACGTGTTGCAAACTCACGATTCAGCTATCAAGGTGGAGATGGGTCTATTTCAAGTTTATGAACAGATTCCTGAATTCGATAGGAATATATAGGGGGACTTGTCATGAACTTTTAGTCTCTCTTGATAGCTGAGTCGGTAGGGTCCCTGCCCGCATGGTTTCTAGCCGTACAGGTGGTGGTTCGAATCACCACCAGGCCCGAAGCTGTTACCATAAAATGAATTCCAAGTGGATATATATTCCCAAGATAGAATTCGGTATTAAATGCCATTCGTGGGTGATATTTACATTAATTAAAATCACGTGTGCTTGTGATATTTGTTCATTAAAATAAGCAAGTGTTGCAAACTCACGATTCAGCTATCATGGTGGAGATGGGTCTATTTCAAGTCTATGAACAGATTCCTGAATTCGACAGGAATAAGTAGGGGGATGTCATAAACTTTTAGTCTCTCTTGATAGCTGAGTCGGTAGGGTCCCTGCCAGCATGGTTTCTAGCCGTACAGGTGGTGGTTCGAATCACCACCCGGCCAGAAACTGTTACCATAAAATGAATTCCAAGTGGATATATATTCCCAAGATGGAATTCGGTATTAAATGCCATTCGTGGGTGATATTTACATTAATTAAAATCACGTGTGCTTGTGATATTTGTTCATTAAAATAACCACGTGTTGCAAACTCACGATTAAGCTATTATGGTGGAGATGGGTCTATTTCAAGTCTATGAACAGATTCCTGAATTCGACAGGAATATATAGGGGGACTTGTCATAGACTTTTAGTCTCTCTTGATAGATCAGTCTGTAGGGTCCCTGCCCGCATGGTTTCTAGCCGTACAGGTGGTGGTTTGAAGAACCACCCGGCCAGAAGCTGTTACCATTAAATGAATTCCAAGTGGATATATATTCCCAAGATAGAATTCGGTATTAAATGCCATTCGTGGGTGATATTTGATTAAAATTCCGTGTGCTTGTGATATTTGTTCATTAAAATAACCACGTGTTGCAAACTCACGATTCAGCTATCATGGTGGAGATGGGTCTATTTCAAGTCTATGAACAGATTCCTGAATTCGACAGGAATATGTAGGGGGACTTGTCCTAAACTTTTAGTCTCTCTTGATAGCTGAGTCGGTAGGGTCCCTGCCAGCATGGTTTCTAGCCGTACAGGTGGTGGTTCAAATCACCACCCGGCCAGAAGCTGTTACCATAAAAAGAATTCTAAGTGGATATATATTCCCAAGATAGAATTCGATATTAAATGCCATTCGTGGGTGATATTTACATTAATTAAAATCACTTGTGCTTGTGATATTTGTTTATTAAAATAACCACGTGTTGCAAACTCACGATTCAGCTATCATAGTGGAGATGGGTCTATTTCAAGTCTATGAACAGATTCCTGAATTCGAAAGGAATATATAGGGGGACTTGTCATGAACTTTTAGTCTCTCTTGATAGCTCAGTCGGTAGGGTCCCTGCCAGCATGGTTTCTAGCCGTACAGGTGGTGGTTCGAATCACCACCCGGCCAGAAGTTGTTACCATGAAATGAATTCCAAGTGGATATATATTCCCAAGATAGAATTTGGTATTAAATACCATTCGTGGGTGATATTTACATTAATTAAAATCACTTGTGCTTGTGATATTTGTTCATTAAAATGACCACGTGTTGCAAACTCACAATTCAGCTATCATGGCGGAGATGGGTCTATTTCAAGTCTATGAACAGATTCCTGAATTCGACAGGAATATGTAGGGGGACTTGTCATGAACTTTTAGTCTCTCTTGATAGCTGAGTCGGTAGGGTCCCTGCCAGCTAGGTTTCTAGCCGTACAGGTGGTGGTTCGAATCACCACCCGGCCAGAAGCTGTTACCATAAAATGAATTCCAAGTGGATATATATTCCCAAGATAGAATTCGGTATTAAATGCCATTCGTGGGTGATATTTACATTAATTAAAATCACGTGTGCTTGTGATATTTATTCATTAAAATAACCACGTGTTGCAAACTCACGATTCAGCTATCATCGTGGAGATGGGTCTATTTCAAGTTTATGAACAGATTCCTGAATTCGTCAGGAATATGTAGGGGGACTTGTCATAAACTTTTAGTCTCTCTTGATAGCTGAGTCGTTAGGGTCCCTGCCCGCATGGTTTCTAGCCGTACAGGTGGTGGTTCGAATCACCACCCGGCCCGAAGCTGTTACCATAAAATGAATTCCAAGTGGATATATATTCCCAAGATAGAATTCGGTATTAAATGCAATTCGTGGGTGATATTTGCATTAATTAAAATCCTGTGTGCTTGTGATATTTGTTCATTAAAATAACCACGTGTTGCAAACTCACGATTCAGCTATCATGGTTGAGATGGGTCTATTTCAAGTCTATGAACAGATTCCTAAATTCGACAGGAATATGTAGGGGGACTTGTCATAAACTTTTAGTCTCTCTTGATAGCTGAGTCGGTAGGGTCCCTGCCAGCATGGTTTCTAGCCGTACAGGTGGTGGTTCGAATCACCACCCGGCCAGAAGCTGTTACCATAAAATGAATTCCAAGTGGATATATATTCCCAAGATAGAATTCGGTATTAAATGCAATTCGTGGGTGATATTTACATATATATATATATATATATATATATATATATATATATATATATATATATATATATATATATATATATATATATATATATATATATATATATATATATATGTGTGTGTGTGTATATATATATAAATATATATATATATATATATATATATATATATATATATATATATATATATATATATATATATATATATATATATATATATATATATATATATATATATATATATATATATATATATATATATATATATATAATATATATATATATATATATATATATATAGAATATGCATATGCATATATACATATATAATCATCAGCTGTTACGAGTCGGTTGCAGAACAAAGGCCTCAGGCATGTCCTCCAG
>NC_090756.1:31107969-31112969 GCF_036898095.1 Palaemon carinicauda
GGCTTATTTTTTCTTTGCCCACACATACACAGAATAGTGTAGCCTATTCCTTAC
The DNA here is from genome assembly GCF_036898095.1 of Palaemon carinicauda. Taxonomy (NCBI): domain Eukaryota; kingdom Metazoa; phylum Arthropoda; class Malacostraca; order Decapoda; family Palaemonidae; genus Palaemon; species Palaemon carinicauda. The sequence goes on from NC_090756.1 coordinate 31,108,024, forward strand.
AGATTCTCGTCTCTCCTCTTACACCTGATAACAATAACATTACTAAACACTTCTTCACCTAAGGGGTTAAGTACTGTACTGTGATTGTTCAGTGTACTTTCCTCTTGGTAAGGGTAGAAGAGACTCTTTAAAAGGTAAGCAGCTCTTCTAGGAGAAGGACACTCCAAAATTAAACCATTGTTCTCTAGTCTTGTGTAGTGTCATAGCCTCTTTACCATGGTCTTGCACTGACTTGGGTTAGAGTTCTCTTGCTTGAGGGTATACCTGGGCACACTATTCTATCTTATCATTTTTTTTCCTCCTCTTGTTTTTTTGAAATGGTTTGTTGGGCAGACTTAATAGAAGTGCCATGGATGCCTGGTAATATGAAGAGGTTGTCCTTTCCTTATATGATTCTTTTTCTTCTCAAAACCATCCTTACTCTCCTCCCTTCAGTTGAAGTGGCTATCCTGAAGGGTATTTAGCCTTGCATGTTGTATCGGCTGCTCCATGTTGACTACTTTTTCCGACTTTTTACCATAGTGTATGGGTTTCATCAATGACATCCTTCATAATTCTGTAAATATTGTTTTTGTTATAGTTCTGGTTAATCCAGTTTTTAATTATGATGTTTTTTTTTTATTTCTAATTATTCTTATGCTGTCTGGAGACATTGAGCGAAATCCGGGACCAGTACGTCCTAGATTTCGCCAATGTCGTCTTCTGTATTGCAATTTGCGTGGTCTTCATGCAAATATTCAAGACCTTACAGTTGTGTCCATACAGTATGATATTCTTTTGTGCTCAGAAACTTTGGTTTCTAATATGAGGCATTCATCTGAGCTCCCTATAACCGGTTTTAAGAAGCCAATAATGTTGAAACGTGATATCATCCCTACAGCCAGGGGGAATGCCGGTGTATATTAGGACTGAGTACCCTGCTTCTCATAAGTCCTGCCAGCAATGTGGATGTCATGAGATTTAGGTACTAAAAGTTTGTGGCAGGCATAACAACTTTTATTTTTGTTCGATCTACCGGAATCAAGAAATGGATGATTCTTTCTTCGGATGTCTTTTTGCCATTATGGCTAAGATACAAGAGGATGATAGAAAGGCTTCTTTTGTCGTTGTTGGTGATTTTAATGCTCATCCTAGGGAGTGATTAAGTTCTATCTCTCCTACCAATCACCATGGCTTAAGAGCTTTAGACTTTGCCTCTGAATCAGACTGTGAGCAAATCATAAATGAAGCTACTCACAGGTCTGGTAATTGCTTGGACCTCGTATACACTGAAGACAAGACACAGGAACAATACTCGAAACAAGGTAAAATGAAAGAATTAAAATACTTCTTAAGAATAGATTGATTACAAAAAATCTTGAAATACTTTCTCAATAAGGCAATTTTTGGTATAATTGAAGAAGACACAGACATAATGTGTTTCTCAAAAGTAAATTTGCTGTCGAGAATCACACCTAAAATTTTAAGAGTCATACATGTATAAAGAAACATTATCAATACTAAGGAGCCACCATCCTTGACCTACTGACAATCCTATCTTGAGTTTTGTTTGGATTAAACTTCATACACCATAATTTACACCATGCACTAATTTTAACTAAATCTCAATTAAGGGATTCATAAACCCCAGATCTACATTCAGGGGATAGAATTGATGCAAAGAGAGTAGCATCATCTGCATATGCAACAAGCTTGTTTTCTAGGCCAAACCACATGTCACGCTTAAATAGTATGAAAAGTAATGGGCCAAGAACACTACCTTGTGGAACACCGGATATCACATTCCTATACTCACTCTGGTGCCCATCAATAACAGCTCTTTGAGATCTATTACTTAAAAAATCAATAATAATGCTAAGAAACGACCCATCCACTCCTAACTGTTTGAATTTGAAAACAAGGTCCTCATGATTAACAAAGTCGAAGGCAGCACTAAAATCAAGTTCAATCATACAAACTTCCCTGACCACAATCAAGGGATTTTTGTACGGCATTGGAGATTGTAAGATGGGCAATCACATGCTCTGAGACCTTTACGAAAACCAAATTTCAAACTAGGGAACAGATGATTACCATTAGAAAACCTATTAAGATGTTTTGCCAGAAGATGTTCAAAAACTTTAGATAATATGGGAGCTATGGAAATTGGGCGGTAATCAGTTGGACTTGAGCTACCACAAACACATTTACATAGTGAAGTAATATTACCAATTCTCCAACAAGTGCTGAAAGCCCCTCTCCTTGCTAACTTGCGCAAAATTACAGATAAGAGAGCTAAGAAATCTGCAGTCTTTAAAAAAAATGGAAAAATATCATTTGGGTCTAACACCTGCATAAGCATCAAAGTCCATTAAGAGAGATTTAATTTTACGAGATCGAAAATGTAAACTAGTTAGTTCAGCCTCAGGAAAACAGGAATGAGGAAGTTCAAGTTTCTTATTACTCTGTTTGCTGTCAAAGTAATCTGTAATACTCCCGGTTGTACTAGAAAGGTTTTTGTTTTAATTGTCGAATTGTATTCTTTTTCAGTTGAAGCATAAACTCTCTGAGCAAAAGCTCTAAGCTGAGTATAGTTATTCCGGGTCAAATCTGATCTGTTACCCTTCCAAAGAAGATAGGCCTCCTGCTTCTCTCTCGCGCAGAAGAAAGCCTGTAGAGGATCATGAAATGGTTTGAAACGGGAACATTATCAAAGGTAGAATTAGGATGAAACGACATTAGAAATACAAAATAAAAGATTATTCGCATTGAATAATTAAAAGTACACTTATATAATGAATAAATAAGAGTGCATTTGATTTAATGAATGATTAAGAGTACAGTTTATATAAAGAAAAATTAAATTTGTGTATCACATAATTCAAATGAAGTGGGGGGTTAGAGACAAAATGTAAAATATCTATGGTGTGCAAGTATGGCTTCGGGATAGTGAAAATCTTCAAGATAATATTTCATTTGGCAAAGAAACTACAATATGGGGAAAGATGGATCAACACAGAATTTTCTAAAATACTTTCCTTCCGGTTAATTTATTCAGTCCATAAAATCTAAGAAAAACCTCCACTTTCGAATAGTGGTTGATACATTTCTTTAATTACAGCCTTTCTTGCATAAGACCTTTTTAAACTTAGTTTTCTGGAAGAGCCATGAACGTTTCCTCATCAAATCTTAATAAAAGATTTCATAATTTGGGCTTAGGTCTCTTATGGTTTCTGATATATGTTAATTATATTTGATATTTAACGTTTTGTTAGATATATTGCAGTAATTAACCGCTTGGGTTAACAGTCGGCATCTGAGTTTAAGCCTAGTTTTGAGGTTCAGGGTTATTATTATTATTATTATTATCATTATTATTATTATTATTATTATTATTATTATTATTATTATTATTATTATTATTATTATTATTATTATTAATAGCCAAGCTGCAGTCCTAGTACGAAAAGCAGGATGTTATAGGCCTTATAAGGAAATATAACCCAGTGAAGAAAGGAAATAATGAAATGAATAAATTACATAAGAGAAGTAATGAATAATTAATATATAATATCCTAAGATCAGTAAGTATTAAAGTATAACTCATATACTATATAAACTATGAAAGAAGACTTATGTCAGCAGAGAGAGAGAGAGAGAGAGAGAGAGAGAGAGAGAGAGAGAGAAGGAGAGAGAGAGAGAGAGAGAGAGAGAGAGAGAGAGAGAGAGAGAGAGAGTTCTGAGGACTCCAGGAGAATTGCTATAGCTAGGTTGATACCTATTCATTTTGTTGTTGCAACGTGTTGCAAAGTGGGGTCGTACCACCTCGTAGAGTAAACACCCCAAACTGTGCCAATGTTGCGACGTGAGTATACGAGTCCTTGCGGCATGGCACGAGGTTGTGTTGCGATGTCTTGCGCAGTGCCATGACCTGGAAACGGTGTTTTCTCTTGCACGGTAGTAGTATCAGAACCGCATCGACAAAATCTTCAGACCTAAAATCTAAATATGCTGTGCTTCAGAAATAACTAAATATATTTCAGTAGATCTACTTAAGAAAATAATTATACTCATGCTCAGAAAGCATAATAGATAATATATGTTTTGGGGGCATCATACTTTCATTTAAATGGCAGCACTCGTAAAAACTAACAAATCTTTATTTCACTTAGTACCAATACTATTTAAAGATAATTGTGGTGATCACAAAATACAAAAGAAACATGGCTATATTATATTATAGAAAGTCTTAAGAACATATCTTATAATTGAAGGGCAAAAAGCATTATCATAATGAAATCCAATGATATTAATATATCCACATAACAAAATGATCAGACGTTTTGTATAATTTTCATATATATGAAATATATATATATATACTATATATATATATAAAAAAAACAGAAAATGAATTAGTAAATAGCATCGGTGATATTCATGACAGTCATAGTATTACAAAGGGGAAGCAGCATTGTATTCATGGAAATTATATCACTTTTTGAAAACCTCTTGGTATTTTTCACATTTCTGGTGATGGAAAACAATCCTCAAATCCCATCTTATCTTGAGTTTTAATATTTAGTAGTTTTCCCAATTTATGTTGAATACCTTATGTGGATTCTTGTGTTTCTAAAGACTCCAGATCAGATAGTAGAACTTAAAATGTTGATGTCTTTAACTTTTTCCAACAAATCACCTATTTTAGGCTTGAACTCTACTAGATTCACATTACTAAAGGGTGACAAACAGAGTTAGCTGGCCAAAATGGTTTGAATAGAAAAAAAAACAGTGTTGCTGTCACCCTTCTGAATTCTTTAAAACATCCTTTAAACCCCATTTCTTATTGTCATAAAAACTGATTTTTACGGCATCAACAAAAAGCTCACAATCTGAGGATTCTTTCTTTTTCTTCAGTTATAAAAATTGAGCAAACGTTCTTTTCTCAAGAGTTTATACAAACAATG
>NC_090756.1:31117969-31137291 GCF_036898095.1 Palaemon carinicauda
GTAGTTAGTGTTCTTGGAATATTTTATTTTAATTGTCATTTTCATCTCTTGTAGTTTTATATATTTCCTTATTTCTTTTCCTCACTGTGCTGTTTTTTCCCCGTTGGAGCCCTTGGGCTTGTAAAATCCTGATATTCCAACTAGGGTTGTAGCTTGTCAAATAATAATAATAATAATAATAATAATAATAATAATAATAATAATAATAATAATAATATATGAGGCATATGCCTTGTAATTACGCTGACTCAATTAAACTATTCCAACTTCATTATATGAACAGAGAGAGAGAGAGAGAGAGAGAGAGAGAGAGAGATTCTTTAGTTATATGTCACCACTCTGCATCTTGAAACAAAATTACTTGCACCAGGAAATGAGATATTATGTTTTCTGAAATGAGAGAGAAATTGTAAATAGTGAGAAAAGAAATAGGATGGAAACTTTGGAAGCAGCGAAATAGTTTAAATTTGCAAGGGAACAGAGAGTCGCTTGGAGCGAAGAAAGGATGATGAAAAGGGAACGGAAACAGAAGTGGAGAACAGAATATGTAAGAAGGAGGCAAAACACCAAAATGATTTTCAAAATTAAAGCTAGGATTTGATTATGGTAAAGTCCTTGAATATATAATATACATGGTATACAGTATATATAATACCCAATAAGTTTATTCTCCGTAATATATAAGATATTTACGAAGATCATATTGTGCCGAATAGAAAGACACATAGACTTTAATCAACCAAGAAAGCAGGCTGACTTTACAAGTGGGTATTCAAGAACTGACGATATCCATATAATTAACCATCTAATGAAAAAATCAACAGAGTATGCCAAACCATATCTACAGACTACGAAAAAAACATTTGATTCTGTCAAAATCTCAGCAGTAAGGAAAGCCTTTCAAAAACAAGGAATAGAAAAATGTTGTTAGAACTCTTGAACATATACAGGAAGTACAGCAATTCTAAAACTACATAAATACATTAATCAAAGTAGTTTTTAAGAAATAAGATTTGTAAAATGTAGAAATTGATATTAATGGGGAATACCTTAACAACTTGAGATTTGCAAATGACTTAGTTGTGTTTAGTGATTCATGGGAGGATTTAAAAAAGATAGAAAAATTGGAAAAGAGAAAACAGAGTTGTAGTACTGAAAATGAATATGAGTAAAATTATGATAATGTTCATAAAATGCAGAGACAACAAATAAAGAGTTATTAACGAATCTCTAGAGATTGTTAATGAATATACCTACTTAAGACAAACAGTGTTTCCCCAGGATACGAGACAGAAATTAAAACAAGGATAAGTTTGTGATGGAGAGCACTTATTAAAGAAAATGAGATTATGAAAAGTAAAATGCCACTTTCTCTAAAAAGGAAAGGATCTAATGAGATTATCATACCAGTTTTAACTTATACATCAGAAATTTGGAGCCTTACTAAATCCTTAGAATATAAGATAGTTACAACTCGAAGAGTTGTGGAATGAATAATGATGGGAATAGCACTAAGAGACAAAAAAGAGCAACATGGATACGAGACCAAACTTAAAGTAGGGGATAATCTAACAACATGTAACAAAAAGAAATGGACATGGGCAGGATATATAATGAGAATGAGAGACAATAGATGGGTATTAAGAATAACATAATTGGTCCCTAGAGATTGTAAAAGAAGCAGGGGAAGGAAGAGAAGACGATGGATTGACAGACTAAAAAAGTTAACAGGCGTGGACTGTCACAGAAAAAAACATAAACAGACACAAGTGGAAGGCTTTGTCTAAAGTCTTTGTTCTGCAATGGACTAGTAACGGCTGATGATGATTGTGATGATGCATGCATATATATATATATATATATATATATATATATATATATATATATATATATATATATATATATATATATATATATATATATATATATATATATATATATATATATATATATATATATATATATATGAATTTCATGCATAACCTAGAGAGAGAGAGAGAGAGAGAGAGAGAGAGAGAGAGAGAGAGAGAGATTTCGATACACTCTAGTTCTCTCCCGCAATGTTTCACTTTCAGACATTGCTTAACGTGACTTAGCATTCTCAGTTCTTTTCGATAACGAACCAAATAAAAGTTCTCCCACAAAACACAACTCTGCTTCTCGTCTTCCTCATATCCCTATACCAGAAAACGGTCAGCCATCCTCTGTTACTGTTAATGGAAGAATATCATAGAAAATAATGGAAATCGGGTCGATTACCAAAAGAGATAACGTGATAACACAGCTGTAATAGATGTCTTGATCACGACTTTTCCCAGATCTCTCAATTGGTGCTTTGTAACATTTGAAAGTGAGTGTTATATTAAAAGAGTATATTAAAAGTGTAAATTGCATCTTTTTGTTTGATGTTCTCTTTTAAAGTTAAAACCAGGATGTTACTGTTGTATATGACCTTCTCAAGGATTGATTAAGATTTCTCAGAAGTTCAGTTGAATCCCTTGAATTCATAAACGAAAGTACAATAAAAGGGTTCTAAATATATATATATATATATATATATATATATATATATATATATATATATATATATATATATATATATATATATATATATATATATATATATATATATATATATATATATAATAAATCTCTACCTCATACTGGGATCGAACCCTAATCTCTTCAATTGAAAGGCAGGGTCGCTACCAATCATGCCACCACAGGTTCATATTGGTGTGACAGGCCGAGAGAAGATTGTGACTAAAAGGCAGGTTGAAAGCAACTGAGTAAATTTATCATAAAACACTCTCCTTTATATACAAAAACTCAAAGCAACAAGAAATTTCATGTTTAAAAAACAGACATTGTTACAGAGGAGAAAAGCAGCCATGTTTAAAATGGGACTTTTTAGTGTGAGGGAAGGGCGAAGATACAAGCATAATATATACACAAAATGAACTATGTAAGATCGTGTGAAACACGTTGAAAAATAGGGTACGAACCAAGTTTGAGGTAGAAATTTACTTATATATAAATCTCTCTCTCTCTCTCTCTCTCTCTCTCTCTCTCTCTCTCTCTCTCTCTCTCTCTCTCTCTCTCTCTCTCTCTCAATATATATATATATATATATATATATATATATATATATATATATATATATATATATATATATATATATATATATATATATATATATATATATATATATATATATATATATATATATATATATTTAATATATTTATACATACACTCTTTAAAACCTTCTCTCGTATCTTTGTTTAGGAATTCAAGGGATTTAACTAAACTTTTAACAAATATTAATCAGGTGTGCCATTGAGGTCACATTTCTCTTTGATCACGATATAGTGTTGATTTTCATCCACACACATACACACAAATGTATATACACACACACACACACACACACACATATGTATATATATATATATATATATATATATATATATATATATATATATATATATATATATATATATATATATGATGAAGAACCACAGGGAAAATGAAAGTACGAAATATACGATTAAGTCCTGACTAGTTTCGTGATACTTCTTCAGAACACTGATTTATTGAGAGAGGTTTCTTTACATTTCATAGGGAAAGTAAACATACGAAAATGCCTATAGATCTGACTCTTATAGAACAATGACACTCCCATACCAGCTACTTGGGCAGTTATCAGGTGTTTACTGGGTGGAGATCAAACCTCATTAGACACCTGCCAAAAAGGGTCATTTCTGGTGACAGGTAAATTCTTGTTTTTGACTTTAAATAGAGTTTATTTATATGAATAACGGTAGCCTAATTTATATAATAACATAAGCAAAACTACAGTATATGTATATATAAACAAATCTATATATAACTATATAAAAAGACATATACATACGTATACACAGACAGGCATTCATACACAAACATGCATAATGGAAAGGCAGTGTGACTTTAAGTTCCAGTGGACACCCAGCCACTGGAACTTCTGAGCTGGAGATAACGAGACTTTTCCAAGTTGGTCTTGAATCCTAGGTGTTCCAGGAGCTGGATCACTTCCATGGAGGCTTGCGTGCACTCTTCCTTGGATGCTGCCCACACCAGCCAGTAGTCCAGGTAGGCTACCACCTGAATTCATTTTAGGCGTAATTGATGAATGACTGCATTCGCAAGCTTGGTGAATACCCTTCGAGCTATGTTTAGACCAAAGGGCATGGCTCTGAAGACGTACTGTCTTTTCTGTAGTTTGAACCATAGGTAGGGGGAAACTTGACGGTTGATTGGGACATGCCAGTATGCATCCGTCATGTCTATGGAGAATGTGTATCCCTGTTTGGGCAAAAGGGTCCTTATGTGTTGAAGAGTCAGCATTCTTAACTTGTAGTTTAGAGGATCCTTAAAAGGAACCTCGAGACTTCGGCCTAAAGGTTGTTGACCGCCTTTCGTAAGCTGGGGTGAAAGCGGGCGACTGTGTCGCCACCGTATGGGGCACCAGCCGGAAGGTGGTGGTTGGTTGTGCTACCGTCTGGTGCACCGTGGCCATGGGAAGCTGTTGTTGTTGCCTGGGACAAGAGGGCACTCTTGGTCGTTTCGTCTTCTTTTTTGGCTGGGGACCCTCTTCACCAGAAGACTTTCTCTTGGAGGACAAGCCCCACTTGGAGAGGAGATTCCTATTCTCCGTTGCAGCTTTGTCCAAGACCTCTTTGACCCCTTCGCTTGGGAAGAGGTCTTTTCCCCAGATGTTGGAGGCTATCAGCTTCCTTGGTTCGTGCCTCACCGCAGCCGAGGCGAACACGAACTCCCTTTAAGCCCATCGGGCTTTAACGAAATTGTACAGGTCTTTGGTGACCGTCGCCATTGTCTCTAGCCCTTTTGCAGAGATATGTCGTCCGGCAATGTCTGCCTCCAGCTTCCCGACTGTGAAGGTGTTGTGAACCTCCTTTCAGTCCACATCATCCGATGGATAGGCGAGGGAAAAAGATCTACACTCCTCGAGTGTAGGACAAGGTTTTCCTGCCTTAACCACCTTTAAAGCTGCCTTAAACCCTTTGTCCATAAAGGCACGAGAGGAATCAGCAATAAAGGAAGGGTGCTTTTTACTGAGAGCCGGCACCTTGGAGCTAGTGAAGGCCCTCTCCTTCAAAGTGTTGGTAAATAAGGCCTGAGCCTTGGGGAGATCAAGAACGATGACCTCTTTCGGCTCTGTTTCCTCTTTGGACGAAGTTTCCGTCCTCAGGCGGACATGGCAATCAGGATAGGCCCCTTTGCTGGGCCAGAATTCTACATCATCTACTGGGACAGTGCCCAGTTTCTTGGAGAGGAAGATCTTCCCCCCTGACATCGGCATATACTCCACATACCTCCAAGGATTGATGTCAGAGAAGGCGTGAAGATCCTTGATGTTTAGCTTCTTCGCGGCTAAACGCGTTGACACGAGCTGGTGCATCTCCGTCGGAAGAGAAGCCTCCTTCTCGGACTATTTCTTTTGCATGCCATGGAACATGGACAAAAGCGAGTGCAACGTACTAGTGATCGAGTCTAACTGGGGGGCAGAAGAAGAAGTCGAAGGCACCGGCTCGGCCACTGTAGCTGATGACACCGAAATCGTTTCGGCTTTCTCTGTTTCGCCTTCCTGAGGTACGTCATCCTCCTGTTCCAGTTCTTCTACCAGGAGATTATGTTCAGTCTCCTCTGAGACAACCGACATGTTGTCTTCAAATTGGATGCCCTTCAAGGCGTCCGATACAACAGATTCTATTGGAATCTGGACGAGGGGAATCTCAGGTTGAGCCTAGGGAACAATTGCATCAGAAGATGCCCTAGGGAACAAAAAGTCCCTTATCATCTCATTAGGAAGATATTGGCTAGAGGTGTGCTTCTGAGAACCCCTAACCCATTTTCACAGCGTATACCTTGCTGCATCCCTTGACTCTGTAGACTTTTGATCATCAAAAGCCTCCTTTACCAGTTTGTCACAAACAGTACTTACCTGTGGGTCCCAATACTTAAGAGATCCCTTTGTGATTGCGCAGCAAGCATGGGCCCTGCACATGTCATGGCCGCAGAATTTATTAATGCGGACCCTGCAGGAGTTGTTCCCGTACTCGGGATGCTCCTCTTGTAAAGAAAGAACAGCATATAAGTGTTCGGTGAAATTCTCAAGTTTCATCTTACACATTTTTAATATTATCTAGCTTAGGATAGATTACTCTATCCTAAAGACACCTACATGTGTCTCCTGTCCATCCAATTGCTATGACCTCCTTCCATATTGAATATTAAATTCTTAACGAATTTATGGGAAGATAATATCCTTGGATATGAAGTGTCTTCTTAACACTGTCTTCTAGATTCAATATTGGGGATTTTTGGTAATGGTTGTTAACCATTAAAAAGCAGAGAGAACCACTCTCTTAGATGTGATGGTCTTACAATAGGCTGCCCATGAAGCACCTTGTAGGTTGGAAAAATTGTATGGGCTACAGCACTGACTGCCGGCGGTGTGCCGCCAGTATTGCTGTACCTCCCGCCAAATGCCGGCATGTTCTGGGCTATTGAAAGTAAGCACTGCCTTCAGGATAATGGGCGACATGTCGCCGGCAGCTGCTCTGCCGCCAGCAGCCAAAGGATCCCTCTATCAAGTCTATGCGAGAAGGCGGCACACAGGACGCAGTCTCAAATGGTAACAGAATCTCGTACCAGAGATCTTAGGCAGTGGAAGAAATCAGTTCTTCGGCCCAAGATCTACCATCACAGGACTGTCTGCTAGGCCATGGGAGGAGGAATTGTCATATAAAACCTCCAGGGTATGGTTTAGGGAGGTCTAGCCTCCTGTAAAGGCAACCTAATCTGACTTGGGAAATCATTTCACCAAGAAGGGCGGTTGCCAAACACAGACATTCTACTCTGATGTCCCGTTCTAAGCTCAAAAGAGACTCGGTGGTTAAGAGCAAGAAACTGAACACCGCAGTAAAGATTTGCCAGAACTCAGTTCAAGGCAAAGCTAACCGAAGATAGCCCAGGCTAATCAAGGGGAGGAGGAATTGCTCTTAAATCTCACCAGGAGATTAGTATCGACTTAAAAGGTATAGGTGTCACTCTCCCCTTAAAAGACAATACAAGAGCAATTGGGGACATGTATGAAAGTATACTAAAGCCCCTAGGCTAGTAGCCTAGGTGCAGTTAGAATCGTTCACCGAAACTCTCTTGTATACTATCTTGGAAGAGGGAAATTTTTATGCAGTTATATCTTAACTGTATAAAACATTGCCTGAGCTTCAATAAAACTTTACCAGGAATGTTACATCATGCATGAAGTGTGCAGGTGCCTAGGCTAGGAAGCATAGCACTCGTGAGGCTGGGTCATAATCAGCAAAATCCACAACAAAGGCATAATATAAAAATCCCTATCTAAATTGCTAAATAGCTAAAGTTATTAGACCAAACAATGCCGGGAAAGTCATTCTGGCTAACTAAATGTACAAGAAAGAACGACCGCGTCCATGACGCCATCCGGCTGGCAACAGCTCTTATTACGTTGCTTACGATCTCAATAGAAGAGCAAAACTGTCAAACACAATTCAAAGATATTACTTAACTTTCCAGAAGCAGATGAGGCTGGTGAAGACATCATTGTAACGAAATAAGTCCAAAATAGCGAGAGATAACACAGGATAAACACCGGTCAGCAAAGCTACAAGGGAAAGAATGGCTAGATGGCGCCACGCGGTGGCGGGTTGGCGCCGGTTTACAGTACAGTAAGAGCGTTGCCTTAATAATGGCTTTCCTATAATTCCTGCCACTTTTCCCCTCAAAGCGAAAATGCTATTAGGGGTGTCGATAGCTAGGCGACGTGTCAAGAATACCTCCTTTGATATTATGCGATATCCCTTTTAAGATTATTAAGGGATATTTGCTCCAGGAGTTAGAATTCTAGATAACTTTGGTAAATTCTCTGGGATATATCACATTAGTCAAATATAACCTAGGAAGCTACTAACGAAGGAATTTCCATCAGGACGACATGGCCAGAGCCCAGAAATCATTTTAGTGAGATCGGTCATGGTATGCTGATGAAACAATCTCCAACAGATTTAGTAGATTAGAGAACAAAGCCCTCAGTAGGATATTGGGAGTTAAATGGCAGAACACGACTAGAAATGAAACTAAGAAACATTACTCAAGTACCATATGTAAATGAGATCATAATGATGAGTACATGGAGATGGCTTGGGCATGCTCTTTGCACTCCCCAGGAGAAATTAGTATAGAATTAAAAGCTCAATATAGAGATGACTGGCAAAATCTAACCTAGCCACTTTGTGTTAATAGGCGTAGGCAGAGAAGATGATGCTGATGATGAAGATGATGATGATATATATATATATATATATATATATATATATATATATATATATATATATATATATATATATATATATATATATATATATATATATATATTATTACTTTCTAAACTATAAACCTGGATGAAAAAGCAGGATGCTATAAGCCTAAGGGCCCCAACAGGATAAATAGCCCAGTGAGGAAAGGTAACAATGAATAATAAAAATTTTAAGAACAGTAACAACATTAAAATAAATATTTTCTATACAAACTATGAAAATTTTAACTAAACACGAAGCAGAGATATTAGATAGAAGAGTGCCCGAGTGTACCTTCAAGCAATAAAACTCTAACCCGAGACAGTGGAATGCCATGGTACAAAGGCTATGTCACTACCCAAGACTAGAGAACAATGTTTGATTTGGGAGTGTACTTCTTCTAGAAGAGCTGCTAAAGAGTCTCACCTACCTTTACCAAGAGGAAAATAACCACTGAACAATTACAGTTCAGTAGTTGACCCTTGGATAGAAAAGAATTGTTTGGTAATCTCAGTGTAGGTAGGTGTATGAGGACAGAGGAGAATCTGTAAAGAATATGTATGTGTCGGCAAAAGGAAATTGAACCGTTACCAGAGAAAAGGATCCAATGCAGTACTGTCTGGTCAGTCAAAGGACCCCATATATATATATATATATATATATATATATATATATATATATATATATATATATATATATATATATATATATATATATATATATATATATATATATATATATATATATATATATATATATATAATACTAGCTGAGATGCAAGAATTCCAAGGGCTCCAACAGGGAAATAAAAGCGAGTGAGAAATGGATATAAGGCAATAAATAAAATATACGGGAAGTAATGAACTATTAAGATGGAAAATCAAAACAGATATTTCAAATATAAACTATAAAAAGACTTATGTCAGCCTGTTTAACATAAAAACATTTGCTGCATGTTTGAACTTTTGAAATTCAACTGATTCAACTACCCAATTAGAAAGACCAATTCACAACTTGGTCACATCTGTAGTAAAACCTGAACTACTATGTATTATTAAACTTCATGGTGAAGGCCCGACTATTAGAATCAACTGCATGCCTAATGTTACAAACAAGATAGAATTGTTGGGGAAGATCTAAATGTAAAGGATGGTCAGAATTATGAAAAATCTTATGCAACAGGCATAACGAATTAATTGAATGATGGTGCCAGAGATTAATATCTAGATCAGTTTTAAGAAATTGAATAGACCATAAGTTTCTGTCCAACAAATTAAAATGAGAATCAGCTGCTGAAGACCAAAAAAAAAAAAAAAAATACTCGAAATAAGGTAGAAAGAAAAAATCAAAACACTTCTTCAGATTAGATTGATGACTAAAAATCTTAATAGACTTTCTCAATAAGACAATTTTTTTTTGTACAATTGAAGAAGACGCAGACCTAATGCGTTTCTCAAATTTAAATTTGCTATCGAGAATCACACCTAAAACTTTAGAAGAGTCATACAGAGTTGAAGAAACCTTATCAATGCTGAGATCTGGCTGTTGAAGAGCCACTGTCCTTGACCTACTTACGATTATACTTTGAGTTTTGTTAGGATTCCACTTCATGCCCCATACTTTGCTACATGCACTAATTTTAGCTAGATCTTGATTAACGAATTCAGCAACCACAGATCTACATTCAGGAGATGGATATGATGCAAAAAGTATAGCATATCAGCATATTCAACTAGCTTGTTTGCTAGTAAAACCATATGTCATGTATATATAGTATGAAAAGTAATAAGAAGACTATCCTGTGGAACACAAGATATCACATTCCAATAAACACTATGGTGCCCATCAACAATAACTCTTTGCGATCTATTACTTAAAAATTCAATAATACTCCTAAGAATCGACCCACCCACTTGCAACTGTTTGATTTTGAAATTGATGCAAAGAGGACAGTATCATTTGCATTTGCAACAATCATGTTTTCTAGACCAAACCAAATGTCATGTCTATATAGTATGAAAACTAATAGGCCAAGAACACTACAATGAGGATCACCAGATATCACATTCCTATACTCACTATGGTGCCCATCAACAACTCTTTGCGATCTATTACTTCAAAATTCAATGATAATGCTAAGAAACAGCCCACCCACTCCCAACTGTTAGTTTGAAAACAAGGTCGTCATGATTGACAAGGTCAAAGGCAGCACTAAAATCAAGGCCAAGGATACGAACTTCTTGACCACAATCAAGGGATTTCTGTACAACATTGGAGATTTTAAGAAGGGCATCACATGCTCCAAGGTCTTTACGAAAACTAAATTGCAAACTAGGGAACAAATGATTACCTTCAGCAAACCTATTAAGACGTTTTGCCAGGAGACGTTAAAAAAAAACTTTAGATAGTATGGGAGTTAAGGTTATTAGGCAGTAATCAGTTAGGCTTGAGTCACCACAATTTATATATGGAGTAACATTACCAGTTCTCCAACAAGTGCTAAAAGCTCCTCTTCTTGCTAACTTGCACAAAATAACAGAAAACTTTGAAGCTAAGAAATCTGCGGTCTTTATAAAAAAAGCAAAGGAAAAATACCATTAGGGTCTTAACCTCCATAACTATCAAGGTCCATCAATACAAGAAAACTATGATTTCACGAAATTGAAAAGCTAAACTAGTTAGTTTAGGCTTAAGAAAACAGGAATGAGTAAATTCAGTTGTCTCATTACTGTGCTTACTGTCAAACACCTCGGCGAAAATGGTTGCCACTTCCTTTGGAAAGTGATTGACAGAGGCATCTGGTTTAAGTAAAGGAGGAACGGTTGCATTTACACCAAAAGTACAGATTTAAGGATAGTTCACCACTTATGTTCCTGTGTTGTACAGAAAGAGTTTATTTTATGGTTAAATTCTATTATCTTTCAGTTGAAGCATATACTCTCTGAACAAAAGCTCTAAGCTCAATATACTGTAGTTATTCCAAGGGAAATCTGATCTATTTCCCTTTCAAAGATGACAAGCCTTCTGTTTCTCCAAATTAGCACGCCTACAAGCATTATTAAACCATGAATCAGTTATGATAAATAAAATTTCATTCAAAGGGACAACATGATCAGCAATACTATACAATTGCGAGAAATTCAGGCACAAAAGATCACTCAAAATCCGATTCCAGTCTGCTTGAGATTTCATATAAATCTTACCTAAGTATGATACATCAGGGACAGGCTGCTCGGTTATCGCTACTAATGAAATCAAGGTATGATCAGATTTCTTGACTGGAGAACCAAACTAACTTGTTTTAACTCCAGGGGAGGCAGTGTATTCGAGGGTCAAGCAGTTAACAGAACTGTGAGTAGCTTAACTTACTATTTGCTCACAGCCTGATTCAGAGTCAAAATCTGAAGATATTAAACCATGGCGATCGATAGGAGAAACAGAATTTGACTAATTCCTATGGAGCACATTGAAACCATCAACAAAGACAAAAGAGGCCTTTCTATCATCTTGTATTTTAGTCATAATGGTAAAGAGACAATAAGAAATAGAATCACCCATGTCTGGATTCAGGGAGATCGAACATAAATAGAAGGATTTATGAGAAGCAGGGTACCTAGTCCTAATATACACCGCCATTCCCCTGGCCCTAGGGATGGCATCACCTTTCAACATAATGGGCGTCTTAAGAAGCTCATGTAAGTGCCTCATGTTAGAAACCAAATTTTCTGAGCACAAAAGAATATCATACTGTCTGGATGCAACTGGAATGTCTTGAATACTGCAGTTCAGTAGATGATATTGATGAAATATAGGATGGACTGGTCCCGGACTTTGCGCAATGTGTCTGGACAGCATAAGAATGAATGATTATAAAAGATACATCATACTTAAAAACTAAATTAACAAGAATGATAATTAGAACAATGTGTTCAGAAATACAAATAAAGTGATTGATCAAACCCATAGACCATAGAAAAGAAATCGGAAAAACTGGTCAACATGGAGGAACCGATTCACCCTGCAAGGCTAAATAGCCTCCAGGATACCCACTTCAAATGAAGGCAGGACGGTAAGGAGGGTTATCGAAAGAAAAAGGAACAAATAAGGAAAAGACAACCTCTTCATAAACCACCAGGCATCCATGGTCCTTCTATTAAGCCTACCCAACACACCATTTCAAAAAACAAGTTGAAGAAAAAGATAAGATAGAATAGTGTGCCCGACTGTACTCTCAAGCAAGAGAACTCTAACCCAAGACAGTGGAAGACCATGGTTCAGAGTCTATGGCACTACCCATGACTTGAGAACAATGTTTTGATTTTGGTGTGTCCTTTTCCAAGAAGAGTTGCTTACCATAGCTTAAGAATCTCTTTTACCCTTTACCAAGAGGAAAGTAACCCCTTAACAATTACTGTATAGTAATTAGCCCCTTGAGTAAAGAATTGTTTTGTAATCTCAGTGTTGGCAGGTGTAAAAGAAGAGACGAAAACGTGTAAAGAATAGGGCAGACTATTCTGTGTATTAGTAGGTTAAAAATATGAGCCGCAACCAGAGAGAGAGAGAGAGAGAGAGAGAGCTGGACCAACTGTGTATCATACGATCGTCATAGTAACGGTGAGGGGGGTGGGTGATTGCAAGAGGAGCGAGTCACTCCTGGGTCACCAATGTGACGATCGTGTGACAAACGGTTGATACAGCCCCCCCCCCCCCTTGACGGGGGGAGGGAGGCAGGAGGAGGTTGGTACATGGCTCCCCCCCTAAAAATGATATAGTGTATATTTCTTTGCGAACAGCCCCGAATCTGGACTGGTAGTAGCAAAACTGCAGTAGTGACTGGCGGTAGAAGTCGTTGGTTGGGGCG
Source organism: Palaemon carinicauda (assembly GCF_036898095.1). Taxonomy (NCBI): domain Eukaryota; kingdom Metazoa; phylum Arthropoda; class Malacostraca; order Decapoda; family Palaemonidae; genus Palaemon; species Palaemon carinicauda. The sequence goes on from NC_090756.1 coordinate 31,131,233, forward strand.
CGAGGAAGTGGTGGATGATGGGTGGCTTTGTCGCCGCTCCGGCTCGTCACGGGGTAGGCGAGTGTGTCCTACGGCATTCATAGGCGTGTTTGTCCTACGGCATTCATAGGCGTGTGTATCCTACGGCATTCATAGGCGTGTGTGTCCTACGGCATTCACGTCAGCATCGATTGACGTTGAATAGGTGTCCTCTTCGTCAGGAGTGGAGGCATTGATAGATGTCTTGAAGTTCATAAAGTGGGTGTCCATAAGGGCGTCGGCTTTGGTCATCAAGTCCTTTGTGGGTAAACTATCGACTTCGGGTATGGCAGCGCGTACAGGTTCGGGTAAACGGCTTACCCAAAGGGCACGAAGTAGGTTCACCTCACGAGGAGAGCCATCTTTTTTTTATTTTATTTTTATTTTTGAGGTCGTTATAGTGATGGTGATGTTAGGGGGGGGGGAGGCAGGAGGAGCGAGTCGCTCCGTGTCACCAATGTGAGGAGCCAAGAGAAGGTTTTGACTCAAAGGCAGGATGAAAGCAACTGAGTAACTTTATTACAGAACATCCATTTATATATACATAAACTCCATACAAAAAACACATAAAAGACAACAGGAAATTTCATGTTCAACCGACACCGCACTGGTTAACAGCTAACGGTGAGAAAAACATACATGTTATTTCAGATCCTTGTCAGTGCAAGGGGAGAGCGGAGATACAAACATAATATATACACAAAATGAAATGTCGTTACTATGTACGATCATGTGACACACGGTTGGTACACATCCAATGTATTGCTGTCTGGCCAGTCAAAGGATCCAATAATTCTCTAGCGGTAGTATCTCAACTAAAATCCATATGTATATATATATATATATATATATATATATATATATATATATATATATATATATATATATATATATATATATATATATATATATATATATATATATATATATATATATATATATATATATATATATATATATATATATATATATATATATATACAAACAATTGTGTATATATACCTCTGTTTCTGCATGTGTTCCTGCATATTGACATCCCATGAATAAATCATCACACAAATTCATAGATCATAATTGAGAAATACGTGAGGTCAAATTATTCATCACAGCCACTATAACAGCGAAGCCAAAACACCAAAACTTTCTTCATTCTAAAATTATTAATATTCTGCTGATCTAACCGGCCGCTCCACATCCTATGATATTAGTCTCTCATTAACAAATGCCTCTTGTAACTTTCGAAAAAAGAAAATGTATCAATACTACACCAGTTTGGGCAGTGATGCTTACGACTGATTATAGCAATTTATTAATCAGTGATTTTTTTTCTTTTTTTTTAGAAATGAAGTGAGTATGATATACTATTATGATGGAGTTTTGGTATGAATGAATTGAGCTTAATTGCCGTATCTGGCAATAATGCATGATTGAGTTACCAATCATAATCAGTATGTTTATTTGTCTTATTTTTTTTTCGATAGACAAACAGATGAATAACGTCGACAGTTAGGATTGCCAGATTCACATAAAAGTGGTTGATGCATATACAGATATACACACTCATATGTGTGTATGTATGCATGTTCTGTATGTGGTTGGGTAGCTTCAACCACGTTTGGCAGTTTACGTCTGGGTAGGCCACGCCCCCAACTCCATCTCAGGTACGTTCATCACATAGATTAATCAGTATTTTGGTTAAAAAAGTAGAATTCATTAAATATTTGCATCTCATATTTTTATCGTAATTAAAAATGACTGTATTTTTTCATAATGATATAGTTGCTAATTTGAAAAAAAAAAAACATATATTATTTCTTTCAAAATAGGCTTAGTGAACTGTATCTTTTATTGAGCCAAACGGCAAAATGTTTGGTCATTATGAAGAAGGTGAGAGTTACCAGTTGGTGACTATTGAACGAAAATAAATGAAATGTAGGCAAAAGACTTTTGCTGTATTCTGTACATTAATATGGAAATGAATATTCTAAATAAAGGACAAAAATCAACGTGCTTTTCATTGAGGTATAAAGTCTGATATACGCAATAAGAATAGTTTTTTCTATTACTCTAAGAAGGACAAATACAAATAATAATGAGTAAAAATGAAATCTAATGTATATTTCAAATGATCTTATCTAGTCACAATCTTCTCTTTCATTTCATCCCAACAGTCTTAAAATAGATTTGGGTGTCTCTCTCTCTCCTACATTACCAAAAGGATATTGCACAAATAGGGAGTGTGCAAAGGTCCTATACTGCTAGAATAGAAGAAGTTAAGGACCTTGACTACTGGGAAAGACTGCAATTCTTAAAACTATACAGTCTAGAAAGGAGAAGAGAATGCTACATGATAATACAAGCAAGGAAGCAAATCGAAGGAAGTACTGAAAACATCATGGAGCTAAAAATATCAGAAAGATCAAGCCGAGGTAGATTAATAGTGCCAAAAACTATAACAGGAAAACTAAGGAAGGCACACAGGACATAAATCCAATACACACCAGCATCGATAATACAGTGACTATTTAATGCGCTGCCAGCTCATTTAAGAAACATCAGTCTCTTACCATCGAGTTTTACACGACTTTTATGGCCTCTCGTGGCATGGTTGGTTTCGACATGGCTTTTCATTAGAAGGGGCCTGCATTCGATCCCAAGTATGAGATAGAAATTTATTTTCTATTTGAACACAATGCTGTGTTGATATTTTTCCATATTGACTCATTAGGGGTAATTTGAAAGAATTACTACCAATTGTGTCATGTGGTGGGCTGGGAAGTCGTGTAAAACTCGCTGGTAAGAGACTGATGTCTCGGCAGGTAAATCCTTAACTGCTGGGTAGCGTTAGGTTTTGATTTCTTTTATGGCCTCTCGTGGCATGGTTGATTTCGACCTAGCTTTTCATTAGAAGGGGCCAGCGTTCGATCCCAAGTATGAGGTAGAAAATTATTCTCTATTTGAACACTATGTTGTGTTGATATTTATCCATATTGACTCATTAGGGGTAATTTGAATGAATTACTACCAATTGTGTCATGTGGTGGGCCGGGAAGTCGTGTAAAACTCACTGGTAAGAGACTGATGTCTCCAGGTAAATCCTTAACAAGTGGGTAGCGTTAGGTTCCGATTTTTTTATGACCTCTCGTGGCATGGTTGGTTTCGACCTGGCTTTTCATTAGAAGGGGCCAGCGTTCGATCCCAAGTATGAGGTAGAAATTTATTTTCTATTTGAATACGATGTTGTGTTGATATTTATCCATATTGACTCATTAGGGGTAATTTGAATGAATTACTACCAATTGTGTCACGTGGTGGGCCGGGAAGTCGTGTAAAACTCGCTGGTAAGAGACTGATGTCTCGGCAGGTAAATCCTTAACTGCTGGGTAGCGTTAGGTTCTGATTTCCTTTAGGGCCTCTCGGGGCATAGTTGGTTTCGACCTAGCTTTTCATTAAAAGGGGCCAGCGTTCGATCCCAAGTATGAGGTAGAAAATTATTCTCTATTTGAACACTCTGTTGTGTTGATATTTATCCATATTGACTCATTAGGGGTAATTTGAATGAATTACTACCAATTGTGTCATGTGGTGGGCCGGGAAGTCGGGTAAAACTCGCTGGTAAGAGACTCATGTCTCGCCAGGTAAATCCTCAACAACTGGGTAGCGTTAGGTTCCGATTTCTTTTATGACCTCTCGTGGCATGGTTGGTTTCGACCTGGCTTTTCATTAGAAGGGACCAGCGTTCGATCCCAAGTATGAGGTAGAAATTTATTTTCTATTTGAACACGATGTTGTGTTGATATTTATCCATATTGACTCATTAGGGGTAATTTGAATGAATTACTACCAATTGTGTCATGTGGTGGGCCGGGAAGTCGGGTAAAAATCGCTGGTAAGAGACTGATGTCTCGCCAGGTAAATCCTTAACTGCTGGGTAGCGTTAGGTTCTGATTTCTTATAGGGCCTCTCGGGGCATGGTTGGTTTCGACCTAGCTTTTCATTAGAAGGGGCCAGCGTTCGATCCCAAGTATGAGGTAGAAAATTATTCACTATTTGAACATTATGTTGTGTTGATATTTATCCATATTGACACATTAGGGGTAATTTGAATGAATTACTACCAATTGTGTCACGTGTTGGGCCGGGAAGTTGGGTAAAACTCGCTGGTAAGAGACTGATGTCTCGCCTGGTAAATCCTTAACAGCTGGGTAGCGTTAGGTTCCGATTTCTTTTATGGCCTCTCGTGGCATGGTTGGTTTCGACCTGGCCTTTCATTAGAAGGGGCCAGCATTCGATCCCAAGTATGAGGTAGAAATATATATATATATATATATATATATATATATATATATATATATATATATATATATATATATATATATATATATATATATATATATATATATATATATATATATATATATATATATATGAGCAAATGAAATCTCTGCGGATAGACTAAAAAGTCTCTGAGACATCCAAATTCCTTGTAATGCCCTCTCTCTCTCTCTCTCTCTCTCTCTCTCTCTCTCTCTCTCTCTCTCTCTCTCTCTCTGACTTTCAGACCATTTAAATTAGAAGCCAAGAATATTCCAATTCCTACCTTGCTGGAATCCTGGAACGGGTTGGACTGCTTAAAGTTGCCTTCTTTAAAATGGTTGAATTTCTTGGAAGAAATTGGAAATTGTAACCCACTTGATGAACTATTTTCTTCCTTACTCTTGGGACAATCGAGAATATACAATTTATGTTCATTGTTTTATTTTCATATTTTCCAGTTAGCATAAGTAAAGAAGGAATATTCCATTCGAAGTAAAAGTTCTGTTTTTTTTTTCAGACTGGAAATAAGTCTTGGTTTGTTTTTCTTACGAGTTTTTAGTTTGGTTTTGACATATTTTTGAGCATCTCTTTTTTTTATTATTATTATGATTTGCCAAATTATTTCCGACATTCAGAAATTATCTTTCTGTATTATGCGAAACACTTTTTGCAAAACACCATTTTCGCTATTCATTACACAATTTTTAGATATTACTTATATATATATATATATATATATATATATATATATATATATATATATATATATATATATATATATATATATATATATATATATATATATATATATATATATATATATATATATATATATATATATATATAAGTTTTTGATATATAGTTTAATAATTTTCAAAAAGAAGAAAACCTTTTAATACGATATTTTATTACCTGAAAAGTGCTTAGTGCTCACAAGGCCGAAAGTTACGCCATCACTTTGTTCAGGTCGAGACTCTTGTCTGAAATAGCATTTAGTAACCAACTGAGGCACAGTAGTACAGTTGGATTCGTTAATTCCGGTACACTTCATGGGAAGCTAATGAGACGTCTGACAGCTTTACTTTATGGTCGGTAACGCTGTTGGCAACACTGAGCTTGTAAGCACGGGATTAAATTTTTTTTATCAATTTTACAAAATTCTGTTCCAAGAAATATTACTGTTTGCTTAACAACACTTGACTAAAAGATTAACAACTTTGTTAGCTTACAAGCGTTATATTGGTGTGCGAGCATTAATTTCCCGCTGTAAGCTTATTGTTGTTGATAGCTATTGACAAGATTATAGTTCCCGCAGAGATTCCGGCTGAGATAAGTCACACCCTTTGATGACGTCATAGCCAATCATGTTGTCTCCCTCATTAACAAGGGTCACAACACATTCCCTTCAAGTGATTATAAGTTAGCATAGTTTGAAATTTGTAACGGGGTGTGTTGTGACCGCTGCTAACGGTGGAGACAACGTGATTGATTATGACGTCAACGGGGGGGGGGGGGGTGAGGCTTAATTTGCCAGGAAACTTTGCGGCGACTATAGCGGGTGATGTGCAGAAATTCGTCACACAGTACCCACCCACACGCCATCCGCTAGTGTTCATGGACATTCTGCAAGTATTTTGTTTTGCATTAGTTGACTCCCTAACCCCCTCTAGCCCAGAGCCTTCTTCCCCCACTCTCTGAGCAGCACTTGTAGAAGAATAGCAAAC
>NC_090756.1:31137791-31140291 GCF_036898095.1 Palaemon carinicauda
GTGATTGCCATTTTTTTCGTTTTTTTCCCATTTCTTTCAAAATTACTACGTACTAAGGAACTATCACAGAGTAATGATTCATTTATATGTTTATTTGTCGGAAAATGTGCCTTGATGGTTTGCCTAGCACGTGGCTGAATTTTTTTTCTTCTGAAATGCCGTATATTAGACTGTTGGCCATTTTTCCGAGAGTGCCCCTTTTTATTTGTTTTGCATTTTTTTTGCTTAGTCATGTTACCGTAAGGAATTGGCAAGTAGTGTCGCAAAACTTGTATTTTTATAGTGTTGGAAAGTGTTTCTAGATGATCTAGCTACCCATGGCTATCTTTTTTTAGCCAGATATGGCGTATATATAGGTATGTGTTCGATTTTCCTGTGATTGCTATTTTTTCGTTTTTTCCCATTTCTTTCAAAATTACTACGTACTAAGGAACTATCACAGAGTAATGATTCATTTATATGTTTATTTGTCGGAAAATGTGCCTTGATGGTTTGCCTAGTACGTGGCTGAAATTTTTTTTTCTGAATGCCCTATATTAGAATGTTGGCCATTTTTCCGCGAGTGCCCCTTTTTATTTGTTTTGCATTTTTTGCTTAGTCATGTTACCGTAAGGAATTGGCAAGTAGTGTCGCAAAACTTGTATTTTTATATTGTTGGAAAGTGTTTCTTGATGATCTGGCTACCCATGCCTATCTTTTTTTTTAGCCAGATATGGCGTATATAAAGGTATGTGTTCGATTTTCCTGCGATTGCCACTTTTTCGTTTTTTCACATTTCTTTCAAAATTACTACGTACTAAGGAACTATCACATGATTCATATAGATGCTTATTTGTCGAAAATTTTGTTTACTTCTTTTTTGATTGAATATCATCAATTTTTTTAACTAATATATTATATTGGTTCACATTTTTTTTTTCGAATTTATTTCCCTTCAAAAAAATTTTTTTAGGTCAGAATTTTAATTTATAGTCGTAAAATAATCGACAATTATCCAGCAATCCACCATACAATTTTTATGCATATCCAAGAATAATTAGATTAGTAAATAACACCTTGAATTTGACATACCCTTCCTACATTTCAGGTGGCAGATTAGGGAGTCTGAGTCAGTGTGGTCGGCGGCCATTCTGTTCCCTATAGAATTTGTGATATTTTGGTATATTTTTACCTGCATAAATATCATAATATATATTAAATATATGTATTTTCTTTACGAAATTTCTAAGTACTCAAAAAATTACCTTTAGATATGGCCCCTGATATAAATGTAATTTACAAAATAATGAAGATTTTTTTTACATATTTCTATTTTAGGATACATATGTTTATTCCCTAAAAACATTAGCCACTTCCTATCTCATTTGGGTACCCCAAAAAATTAATGAAATTTGGACAAATTTTTTTGGCCGAAAAAAGTTACCCTTTTTTTTCTCATTTCAGACCTTCCCCTCCATGGGTCTGACCTCATCCAAAATACATCAAGATGTGTCCTAAACATTCAAGAATCAATTCCTAAAAGGATTTGTGTATATATGTATAATTTTTTTTTTTATGAATTTTTATGTAAGGTCTTTCTTTTTTTACTTAATTTTTTTAATATTTGTAATAAATAGTTTTTCTACAGATGAGTAGTATTTATCTTTACAGTTGTTTTTAAGCTTTCATTAAAGTTTTTTTTGGCAAAAAAAAAAAGGAGGTTACTGCTAAAACTGATTTTTCAAGAATTTTTTTGGCGTCGGGGTCGCGCGGGTCCGAGTATACCTTAAAGGGGTGTCCGAGGAGCGTACCTATCCAGGGTTAAGATATTTCTAGCCCTTATGAGATCGTTAAACGATTATTCCAAATTATGTTTGTTTTTTTATGTGTGGGGAAGCAACCATGGATGGTTTAAATGAGAAAAAGTCAGTCAATGGGCAATAATTGTGTTTTTTTTTTTTTTTCATTTTATTATTAATTTTGGTTTTTCTCTTTACAGTGTCTATCTGAAAGTATATTTTAATAAACATAATGTGAATTATGAAATCAAAGTAAGTTTTATGAGTTCCTGAGATGGTAAAGTAGAAGTGTCACCATTGTGATGAAAGCGTGGTTTGATTATGACCAGCGTTTGTAAGGTATATCTGGATATGGGAATGGTTCTTGGTGAGTAGTTGACAGAATTAACCCTAGGCACTGTAACGGCAAGTCATGATTAAAAAGTAAGAGTGATGAAGGAATATGAAATACCGAGGTGGTAGTGATATGTGATGAAGAAAATGTTTTAAGATACAGATAACAAAAAATAGATAAGTAGCCAATGAAATACTGAATAAAAGGATCATTAGAATATATAAATTGATGCTGATACAGATAGCAAATTCTTATATAATTAGAGACTAACTCATATCGTGCAATGACAGTTAAAACTTAGATGAGAATCAATAAAAAAAATATTAAAAAGAATTCGAATTGTCAGGAGAAAAATCAAATTTATATTTTCATTTTAATCATAACTGTT
>NC_090756.1:31147791-31152791 GCF_036898095.1 Palaemon carinicauda
TTTTCTATACACAGTGAAATTATACCCGTCGATTCCCTTATAATTAGTATGTCCAAAAAAGCTAATTTTCCATCTTTTTCCCATTCAGTTTTAAATTTTATGCTAGGGACTAGGGAATTTAGATTATTGAAAAATATATTGAAATCTCCCCAGCTATCATCCCAATATGTGAAAATGTCATCAACATAGCGTTGCCAAACCATGTTCGTAGGTTTAATTGTTGTTAAAATTTCTGTTTCAAAGTATTCCATGTACAGGTTAGCTAAAATTGGAGATAACGGGCTGCCCATACTACAACCAAATTTCTGTTTGTAAAAATTCCCATTGAAAGAGAAAACGTTATTTGACACGCTTAGTTTAATTAACTTAATTGTTTTTTCAATACCGAGGGGGAAGTGATCTTCGTAAGGGATTAATTTTTCCCTCAAGAAACCTAATACGTCGTTGATCGGGACCTTTGTAAATAGGGATTCTACGTCAAGACTCAAGAGTTTTACATTGTTTACTGGGATATTTAATCTATTGAATTTCTGGATGAAGTCCTCTGCATGCTTAATATGAGCTGAAGAAAAGCTCCCTAGAAAGGGAGACAGCAAGTCTGCTAACCATTTTGATATATTATATATAAATGACCCTTCACATGAGACGATTGGGCGTAAGGGAATACCGTCCTTATGAGTTTTTGGGAGCCCGTAAAAATATGGCAACGAAGGGTTCATGACTTTGAATTTTTCTAAGACCTCGATGTCTTTTTTATTATTTCCGATTTTTCTTACGGATTTGAAAAACTCCGGAGCAACAGAGTTACGGGGATCTTTTGTTAGCTTTTCATATGTAGTGTCATCGTTTAAGAGTTGTTGAACTTTGTTGACATACGTCTCTTTATCAAGAATGACTATTTTTCCGTCTTTATCCGATTTTGTGATGATGATATTATCGATTTGTTTAATGAAAAAATTGCATTATGAAACCTTCTGGGAAGCGGATTTTTACTGTTACTTTGTTCTAATGCATTTAACAAGATTCCTTTTAGGCAAGTTTCATCTTTTTCAAAATTGTTTTTAGAGAAATGTTTATCGAAGGCCACCACATAATCAAAATGACTTTCCCGTCCGGGTTTCATAGCAAAAGAGATACCTAGATTCAGAGCTGTTTGCTCATTCACTGTGAGTGGACGGTTCGATAAATTCAAAACGTTATTTTCCAATCCTAAATTATTCCATGTACTATTTCGTATGAGTCTTTCTAATTTATTATTCAATTTCTCGGAGTGAGTCACACTACTATTAATAGCACCAGTCAGCACATATGAAGAAAGATCTCTGTACATACCATCATCTCGGCATAGTAGACGAAGAGATACCCCCAATTCACTTATATTCCTCCGTGATACATAGATGTCATAATTTGGTTGTAGTATGGGCAGCCCGTTATCTCCAATTTTAGCTAACCTCTACATGGAATACTTTGAAACAGAAATTTTAACAACAATTAAACCTACGAACATGGTTTGGCAACGCTATGTTGATGACATTTTTCACATATTGGGATGATAGCTGGGGAGATTTCAATATATTTTTCAATAATCTAAATTCCCTAGTCCCTAGCATAAAATTTAAAACTGAATGGGAAAAAGATGGAAAATTAGCTTTTTTGGACATACTAATTATAAGGGAATCGACGGGGGTATAATTTCACTGTGTATAGAAAACCAACTTTCTCTATTTCCTACATTCATTTCTTTAGTTATCACGACATTTCTGTAAAAATTGGAGTAGCTTGCAATCTATTTCTTAGAGGTTTGAGAATCTGTTCCCCAGCCTACCTAAATAAAGAATTTGAAATCATCCGTAAACAACTCGCCCAGCTATTCTACCCGACGTATGTCATAGAAAAGGCCATCAACAAAGCCAACACGATATATTATAAAGATCATGATGTTACTAACCAAAGAGATTTTAAAAATAAGATAAAACTCCCATATATAGAAGGTATTAAAAATATAACAAATCATATCAAAACTGAGAACCCCTTTGTTTTTTCATATCCAAAGACCATAGGAAGCGCCCTTATTAATGTTTATCAAAATAAAAGAGAGATAGAATCCGGCGTTTACAAAGTACCATGTATGGATTGTGAAAAAGTGTACGTTGGGCAAACTGGCCGTTCGCTATCTCAAAGATTATCCGAACACAAAAGATCTGTTAGATATGGGTATGAAAACTCGGGGATTTTCATTCACCTTAGGGATTTAGGGCACCAGATTAACTGGAGTGAGTCGTCTTTGCTTTTTAAGAGTACCTGTCCGTACAGAAGGAAAATCCTGGAATCAGCCATCATAAATCAATCAAACACAATGAACCTATGTGGGGGCCAATGGAAAGCTGACACAGTGGACAATACTCTTCTCAACCCTATCATTAAGAAGATAATCCACGGAGACCGACCACCAGACATGCATCAGAGGTCAAGACTTCCTCCAAGCGGCTCAACAATAAGAACACGCACCTGGATGTAATTAAATTTGGCTAATCCTTCCAGCAATTATAACAACTATAGAACAATTGAACACACCCTTTTGCTTTCATATATAAACCGTCACTCTCCACTGTAATTCTCACTTTAACTTTACTTCCTGAAGAGGGTCGATGTTTATTGACCGAAATATAGTGTGATTTATTCATATTTCCTGTGTTTCTTTTATGGGCCTTTTTGAAAAAACATATATATATATATATATATATATATATATATATATATATATATATATATATATATATATATATATATATATATATATATATATATATATATATATATATATATATATATATATATATATCAATATAGTATTGAAATATTGTTATGCTAAAAATAATCAATGATTCCAATCATAAAAATTCTACTAGATCCTTCTTCTCTAAGGTTTTCTAAGTAATTACTTATTGATAAACTTCGCCAGTCAAAATAAAAGACTTATTAGTAATTAGTTACATTAAGATTTCCATTGGTAAACTCTTAGGATGTTTTTCAAACATCACAGAACTCGTTCTATTGTGTTTAATAAAACACTTATCTATATAGATATATATACAAAAGTACATGTCAATTTATGAATTACTAAAAGGTATATCAATATTTTACAATTACTAAAAGAAGGAGTTTTTTTTTTTTTATAATAGTTTGAGTTTTATAAGAAAAAAATTAGCAATTACTTAACAGAAAAGGCAGAACTTTAAAGGTACAAAAGTTTATCGAAGTTTTTTCATAGATTTTTTTCTTTTCGGTCTTCCAATAACGAATTGGAGAACATTTTACTTTTTCATTGAATAAATTCACTGCAATCCTTACAAAATTTATCCATTTTCGAATTTATCAATCGTTAATTTATAATAGGTACTATGCAATCGATGGTATTTTGTTAGTAAGTTCTTAGTAATGTCAAAATATATGTGCTGTATATGGGTATCTTAAGTTTTATGGGAATTATACTAAAACTGTACTTGTTCAGTGGCTACTTTCCTTTTGCTAAGGGTAGAAGTGACTTTTTAGATATGGTAAGAAAAGTCTCATAGGATAAGGACGCTCCAAAATCAAACCAATGTTCTGTAGTCTTGGGTAGTGTCATGGCTTCTGTACCATTGTCTTCCACTGGGTTAGAGATCTCTTGTTTGAGGGTACATGCAGGTGCACTATTCTATCTGGTTCGCTATTCCCTTTCCTCACTGAGCTATTTTTCCCGGTTGGAGGCCTTGGGCTTATAGCATTCTGCTTTTCCAACTAAGTGAAATACTACAAGCTGCAAACCGTTGCCGCGCGAGGCAGCGGCGAAAAAATCCCGCCACCATGTGTTATCCTATGGGACCTGACATACTAGAGAAACCGACGTGTTTTTTTTTTTTTTTTTTTCTGCCGCACATGTTGGCGGGAAAAATATGCCACGGCCGCGCTCTGTCGTGGTTTTCAGAGTCAACACATGTTAAGCTATGGCTACTGACATACTATGCCGCACGCGGCGGCGGGAAAACTTTTATCTTTTCTGGTATATATGTATATATTTCTACTAATGTAAGTATGTTAAAAATCCCCATGTATTACTTCTATTATTTCCTTATATTTTCATTACTTCATTATTAATGCCAATTTCACCAATATGGGTAGAAGTGGCTTTAAACTAACAAGATAATACTATTATTATATAATTACGCAGTATTATCTATTGCAATATATATTGCTAAAAGCAAAACTGTATTTAACTGTTTTTTAATATAATTCCCTCAGCTCGCTATCAACTATTGTTTTTAAGGAATTCCTAATAATATACAGATCTGAATAGTGAACCTTTTTTAATATGTCTGCGGAAGTGATTATTTCCACGGTAGAACAACAGCCTGCCATCTGGGACAAGGGTCGGTTTGCCGCTATAGTTTGTCAGGTTCAAACTTTAGCGGTTTGTCGCTGCCGCACGTCGGCAACGGTTTGCTGCTTGTAGTATGTCATTGGCTGAAAATTCCAAAGCTTAAGTAATCTGGAAAACTTTTGTATGTGAATCTCAAGTGACTGAAAAGAAATCTGGATTAAACAAATCGAAGCTCCAAGAAAGAGGTCTCCCCCTGTAATTAAAGTGTTTAGGGATGAAATTAAATCCTTTCAGGATCAATTCATTAAGCAGCACACGTTTATTATGTCCTCCAGCTAGACCTGCTGGTTGGAACTTCACTCAAACTTAAATCATTAAGTCTGAGAGACATCAAACATGAATTAAAGATTCTGCTCAGAGAGAGAGAGAGAGAGAGAGAGAGAGAGAGAGAGAGAGAGAGAGAGAGAGAGAAGGGCTTCGAATTAATTATTAGGAATTAAGAAAACTTGGGAACACGTCTAATAATGATAAAGTGTCATGCTCTGAAATATATTTTTTATTTCCTTCCCTTTCCCTTTATTTCTTATTCGTAACCCTTTTTATCTGACATTTAATTTAACACCAATTTTTGTTTTTGTTG
>NC_090756.1:31172791-31175291 GCF_036898095.1 Palaemon carinicauda
AGAGAGAGAGAGAGAGAGAGAGAGAGAGAGAGAGAGAGAGAGAGAGAGAGAGATTCCTTGAACCCCGTAGAATCCATGAAGCTAGTTTGACACCTATAAAACTTTTTTGTTTCGTGTTGCAACGTGGGGGCCGTGCCCCTTCGTAGTGTAAACACCTCAAAATGTGCCAATGTTGCGACATGAAAATGCAAGGTTTTACGGCTTGGCACTAAGTTGTGTCACGATGTCCTTATGCAGCAGTGCCGTGACATGGATGCGGTGTTTCCTTGCGAGGTGTCACGGGATGAGGTGTGGGTGTTTGTGCACCCTTTTGACGTAATTACGCAGTGTTGCGAGGTATCTTACACAGCTGTCACGAGATGTCATATAAGTTACTAGAGGTATACTAATGCTCAAAGCTTGGGTAAGTCACTACTTTACTGACCTACCATAGGGGATAGATAGAGAGCTACAACACAATATGGGAGGCAGGCATCATGATTGTCAGTATTCCTTTTTATAACGGCCTGATTATATCTTCGAGCAGTACTGGACAAGAAGACCCGAAGAAGAACCAGAGGAACCACATGTGGCACCGACAGCACAAGCAGAATGAAGAAGAAGAACTAGAAGACAGACTTTGTGCTGGAAATGGCTGACGAGAATATCCATATATGGAGATTATGACCAGCTGCAACAAGAACTACTCTGAAAAAACCCTAATGGGCTCAAACCTGGATTGTTTGCAAGGATGATTGACTGCATTTCTCTAATGCTCACCAAGAAACAGACTAGAATGATAGATCCTCTAACAATGGGATTGAAACTGGCTGTCACCCCTTCACTTCCTGGCAAGTGGGGACTCCTATATGAGTCTGCAATGTAGTTCCGGAGTCTCCAAGAGTGTGATTTGCAGATTTGCGCCTAAAGTGTGCAAAGCCATCATCGACACCCATACACGCAATACTTAAGTGCCCCATAATTCCTGAGGTGTGAAAGACAGTCTCTGAAGTATTAGCGAGGAAGTGGAACTATTATAATTGTGGAAGGGTGCTTGATGGAAAGCCTGTCCCTATAGAGAAGCTCTGAAAAGGAGGATCACTATACTATAACGAAAAGATGTTCCACAGCATCATATTCATAGCCATCTCAGATGTAAATTACAAGTTCCTGTCTGTATGTCGATGTAGGTGCTAAAGGAGGTGCTAGTGTTGGAGGAACCTTGATCAAGTGTAACTTTTACTACGCCATCGATCAGAACCGAGTGGGATTTTCTGGAGGACAGCACTCTACCGAATGAGGGCTTTCCAATCCCCCCTCACATAATAGCAGATGATGCCTTCGCCCTTTAGACATCACTGATGAAACCATACTCCACACATCCCAGGTTCACCACCAGAAAATCGACAGCTATAAGTTGTCTCGCAGTCGTCGACGTCGAGAATGCATTCGGTTATCCTACAAATGAGATTGCGATTCTTCGCTACCACCATATAACAGGAACCTAAATTAGTGCAGCTACTCACCATATGTGGATGTGTGCCTTGAAATATATCATTTTTTATCACTTTCCCTTTGCTCTCACCGACCGTCGACCCGGAAGTTGCTCAGCACAACATGCTACCTGGAGCTTCAAGGGAGAAGCCGAATCTCAAGGAACAACTCATGCGTCGAAAGGGATTAAACTACACAAGAAAATTTAAGGGTTCCTGAGGAAACCTGGCCTACTACTACTACTACTACTACACTTTTCATTGTATATCTTAAATTTTAGCTCTCCATTGTCTATTTCAATTTACTGCTTTTCATTGTGTTGGCAAGATATGTTTTGTTAATAAAGTTCATCTGTCTTCAGGTCTTTCATTTCTCCTTTCAAACTACGATTTCTTCTTATATGTTTGTTGAGCTATTTATTAATCATCCCCTTATATAATTTAACTTTGTGCTTTTCATTGTATATTTCAATTTACTGTTTTTCAATGCATTAGTAAGATATGTTTTGTTAATAAATTTTATGCGTTTTCAATTTCTTTCTTTCTCATTACTTATATTTACAATTTTCATGTCACTTTTAAGATATAATTTTCTATATCATTCACATTTATATATATATAATATATATATATATATATATTATATATATATATATATATTATATATATTACTATATATATATATAATTATATATATATTATATATATATATACTATATATATATATATATATATATATATATGTGTGTGTGTGTGTATATATATATATATATTATATATATATATATAATATATATTATATATATATATATATATATATATATATATAGTATATATATATATATATATATATAAATGGGAATGTTAAACATGCTTGACAAAAAAATATTATTATTTCGGAAAAAAAAGGCAACATACATTATATTTTCAAGGTACATTTAGACATGTATTCAATCATGGTCGCTCTGTTCCTTCGACACACTCTCTAGGGTGTCTAGACTGAGGGATTTGGCCATCACATTCATGGC
>NC_090756.1:31180291-31183240 GCF_036898095.1 Palaemon carinicauda
ATTATTATTATTATTATTATTATTATTGTTGTTGTTGTTGTTGTTATTACCTATCAATTAAGCTACAGCACTAGTGGAGGGAATAGCAGGATGCTATAAGCCCAAGGAGCTCCAACATGGAAAAAATAGCCCAATGAGGAAAGGGCAATAAGGAAATATATAAAATACAGAAGTAATAAAAATTAAGATAAAAGGTTTTAAGAGCAGTAACAATACTGAAATAAACATTTCATATATAAAGTATAACAAAAAGGACATGTCTGCCTGTTCAATATAAAATATATATAGATCATATATATATATATATAATATATATATATATATATATATATATATATATATATATATATATATATAATATATATACTATATATATATATATATATATATATATATATATATATTATATATATATATATATATTAGTATATATATAAGTTTGATATAATGAAGTACATTGTTCAAGGTATGATTTTCAAAATTGCATAATTCCTTTTACTGATTTTCTAGTTTTTTATGTCACAAGACTTACGGTGACATTGACAGAATTTAAATGTGTTAACTAAAAAACTAATTAAAAGTTTGTGAATCTGGAAATATATGAACAAAATTAGGAGAAAACTATTGACGACAGAAATATTATAAATGCATATTTAAAAAAGGAGTTATTCAAAATGGAAACAACAAAATAACGAATGAAAACATTCTCATGAAATATTTAAGCAAAATACTAATTAAGATATATTAATATATATCTTCATAAACGATTCATAACAATTCTTTTTTTTTTTAGATACTAAGAAAAAGAGAATCATTTTGCCATTAGTAATGAAAAATAAATATTCTTGTTCCACGCTATACTACAATATAATTATCTCCTTTGAAAATGTACAAAGACTTATTTCTCTCTCTTTGATTACTTTTCCTCTCCTTTATCCTCATTATTTCAGAGGCCCTTTTTCCTAGAGGTGTTCCATTCGACACAGCAATATCAATGTTTTGCCATCTTTTCCAATTTGAGCATTTCAGACATTTTTTTTATATATTGTAGTCT
Source organism: Palaemon carinicauda (assembly GCF_036898095.1). Lineage (NCBI taxonomy): Eukaryota > Metazoa > Arthropoda > Malacostraca > Decapoda > Palaemonidae > Palaemon > Palaemon carinicauda. The sequence continues at coordinate 31,181,346 of NC_090756.1, forward strand.
CTATGTAAAAAAAAAAAAGCTAATCTCCAATTTTATTTTTGCTATTTTTCCTGTGTTCTCATTAATATATAGAATATAAAAAATGCAACAGAATGTAAATGAATGTAGAAAAATGGATAATTTAATATTCCAACAACTTTTCGTAAAAGACAAGTGCTTTTGAGGAAGATTTGATTTTATATATAGTTTTAACTATGAACAAAAGAAAAAGCGGTTTTATATTAACTTAGAAATTATATCTCTATCAATTTATCTGTCGTTGTAAAAATAACTTTTTAATTCATCCATCTTTATTGCCACCGATGAAACATAGCGTATAGTGGTAGGTGGCAACTCTCTCATAAATGCCAGGTACTTCCATTAAGCTCAATTTATTTACTTAGAAATACCATTTTAATAATCATTTGATGTAGTTCTCAAGAGTCAATTAAAAGTTGCGTTCCAATAAGCATCGAAGTCAGTGACAAAATATCACCATTAAATGGATGACTTTTGTAATGTCGATAATGTATTTAATTTACCATGATTTATACAGATCAATTATTAATGAGAAATTATTTCAACCACAGTTGACGTTTACTTTGCCAGCTTTTATGTGGTTTTTGCAGCGTATTTGATCTTTAAATAAGTTTATGCATTGTTGATAGATTAGATTGTAACTTCTATGACAATAGTAACTCATAAAAAAAAAAACTAGACTACAATAATTCAAGATAAGAAAATGCAAGACTATAATAATACAATATAATAAAAATCAATCACAATCTCTTGCTGCAAATAAATGATTCTTCTAATAGATTAAACACTTTAACATTATAGAAAATTTCAGGGAAGGTTAAATGATAGAAGAAAAGATATTTACAATTCATCATTATATATACACAAATCATTTAGGTATTCCTACTCATCCAGTATATCAAGCGATACATAATGAAAATATCCAAAGGACAACAATTAATCATTTATATCGTATCGACTGGAGGTAAAATTATAATATAAGTATTTCTGGGAATCATTTCATTTTTTATTTAAGGATATCCATCTCTTGATAGTTTTAGGAAAACTTAAAATATCTTGTTATAAAAAAAGTGAATTCATAAGATCCTTCAGCGTGGTATGCTTGGACACTAAGAGCATACCAGCACTTTCAACCACTATTTCATTTACTGCTTTTTTCGAGTAATTTATTGTTGTTGCTGTTGTTGTTGTTGTTGTTGTTGTTGTTATTACTGTCAACTAAGCTACAACCCTAGTGGGAATAGCGGTGATCCTATAAAGCGAAAGGGCTCCAACATGGAAAAAAATAGCCCAATGAGGAAAGGCAATAAGGAAATATATAAAGTACAGAAGTAATGAAAATTAAGATAAAAAGTTTTAAGAGCAGTAACAATATTGAAATAAACATTTCATATATAAAGTATAACAAGAGACACGTCAGTCTGTTCAACATAAAAAAAAAATTATGTAAGTTTGATCTAATGAAGTACACTGTTCAAGATATGATTTTCAAACTTGCATAATTCCTTTTACTAATTTCTAGTTTTTATGTCACAAGACTTACGGTTGACATTGACAGAATTTAAATGTGTTAACTAAAAAACTAATTAAAAGTTTGTGAATCTGGAAATATATGAACAAAATTAGGAGAAAACTATGACAACAGAAATATATAAATGCATATATAAAAAAAAGGAGTTATTCAAAATGGAAACAACAAATAACGAATGAAAAAATGTTCATGAAATATTTAAGCAAAATACTAATTAAGATATATTAATGTATATCTTCATAAACGATTCATAACAATTCTTTTTTTTTTTTAGATACTGAGATAAAGAGAATCATTTGCCATTAGTAATGAAAAATAAATATTTTGTTCCAAGCTATACTACAAT
>NC_090756.1:31183740-31186240 GCF_036898095.1 Palaemon carinicauda
GGAGTCTTGAAGTGGCTGTCCATAAGGGCGTCGGCTTTGGTCATCAAGTCCTTTATGAGTAAACTATCGACATCGGGTATGGCAGCGCGTACAGGTTCGGGTAAACGGCGTATCCAAAGGGCACGAAGTAGGTTCACCTCACGAGGAGATTCGTCTGCGGCAGGTTGAAGGCGAGCGATACTGGTCATTTCCCTGAGGGCAAGCGAAGCCCTTTGGTCCCCCAACGGTTGTTGCGAGAGCTGAAAAAGCTTTGCTATACGGGTGGCTGGCGACGGCGAGTACTGCTGCGGAAGGTATGTTTTGAGGGCGTCATACGCTATTGGGGTGTCTCCTTGTTCACAAAGCCAGTCGGATATTTCTGGGAAGGTGTCCTCGGGTATCGCCGCGAGAACATAATCCGCTTAGGTGGTTGAGCGAGTCACGCCCTGATATGAAAGTGGACTTCTGCGCGCTGAAACCAAGCAAACGCCTCTCCGGTGGCAAACAGTGAAAGTTTTAATGGGGCGGCCGCAGCGCCAACTGCTGTAGTAGAGTCCGTCTCCGTCATAGTACCAACGATGGAGGGGCGAGGGAGGTGGGGGCGGAAGGCATTTGGAGCGAGTCGACTTCCGGGGTCACCAATGTGACGGTGCCGAGTGAGGGTTGTGAACTCAAAGGCAGGATGCAATCAACTGAGTTATATTGTTATAGAACACTCTCCTTTATATACAAAACCTAAGGCAACAAGACATAACAAGTTAACAAGACAGACAATGTTACAGATGAAACAGCAGACATGAATTTACATGTTCGTTTAGTGCGAAGGAAGAGCGAAGATACAAGCATAATATATGCAAAAGGAATTATGTACAATTGTGTGACACACGGTTGGTACAACCGCATCTCTCAGCATCAATATCAAACACACCTCGTTGCAGGTTTAGATGTTGAAGCATTTAATATAATTTCCCAATTTTTTATTAAAAGTAAACTCAACACTTCCTAGGCTTAAAAGAGTCTGACTAATTTTCATTCATTTATTGGGTTTTGAGATTCGTAATTGTAACCAGATAATCCATTTCATAAAAACATCCTTTCTTTATTCTCTCTATTTACATAAACATCTATCGATCAATATTATAACAATCCTCCAAGAAACCACAAACACTCTGACTTCATACTCATCTCAAACAATATCTAAAATGTTAGACCGTTTCATAAAATTTAAATTTAAATTTCCCTGACATATAGACTTATACACACACACACACAAACCCCCCCCCCCCCCCACACACACACACACACACACACACATATATATATATATATATATATATATATATATATATATATATATATATATATATATATATGTACATCCTGTATATGTAAGCATTATGTATACATATATATATATATATATATATATATATATATATATATATATATATATATATATATATATATATATATATATATATATATATATATATATATGTGTGTGTATATATATATGTGTGTATATATATATATATATAGTATATATATATATATATATATATATATATATATATATATATATATATATATATATACATTTTATAAGTGAGAGGGTTTGTGTATCGCAATGATCAGCAAAGTTGTACTAATTAGGGACACTCATACTAAGTTAGTTTGCTGTGAGGGATCAGACTTAAGTCTCCTATCAATTGGCTGGAGTTAAGTTATCGTCTCTGATCAGTACCAGTTGGGGGGGGGGGTAGATTCTGATAATTATTTCCGTTAGAAATATTCCTAAGGACAAGGAAACCTTATGATGGAACACTAGAAATAGTATCTCAAAGTTCATAACATTAATAATTTTTGTAGAAGAGATTTTCTAAATGTTACGTCATTATGAATATGTTTTAAACGTATCTAAAAAGAAAAAAAAATACTTTATTTATATTTAATTTCATATTAATTTTAGGAAAGTGACAAACCTCAACAAAAATCTTATATACAATATACACTAAAAGAAAATCAAATAAGCTATTGTTTCCTCTTAATAATTTTATTAACATTTCTGTAACACGTCCTTATTCTTATGATTGCGGTAGCCTATTGGTAACGTCCCTGCCACTCGGAAACAAAAATCACCCAGAAATTGCCCAAACTGCCGTGTGGTTGTTAAGAAAAGGTATATGGCTGAATCTTTATTTTACTGGTCATTTTTTACTGGTCGCATACACTAGTTTGATGATAAAGTTTATTTTTTTTGCCATTTTTTACCTTAATTTTGTGTACTTCCTGTGCAAGGGGAAATTTCATTAGCTGTTAAAGCCACACTTTGCAGTTAGGAGGCAGCAACGACTTAACTGCTACCATTAAGATCAAGATCTTGCATAATTATCCAGCTAAAGAGTCTTCCCTTTTTACCCTCTTTTACCTTGTTTCTATTTTATGGGTTTTTTTTGTTTGGGACATACATACATACATACAAAACTTCCTCACTTGATTAAACAAACTCCAACTCTCACTC
>NC_090756.1:31196240-31203740 GCF_036898095.1 Palaemon carinicauda
TTGAAGTTGCTTTTAGCTTTAAGTTTGGGTGAGGAAACATGCTTTTAGTTACTTTTAACTTCAATGCTGTCTGCAAATTATGCTTGCAGTTGCTTTTAGCTTCAAAGTTGGGTGAAAAATTATGCTTACAGTGGCTATTAACTTAAAAGTTGGGTTTAAATTATGCTTGCAGCTGATTTTAGCTTCAAGGTTGGGTGCAAATTATGCTTGCAGTTACTTTTAACTTCAAGGTTTGGTGCAAAGTATGCTTGCATTTTCTTTTAACTTCAAAGTTGAGAGCAAATTTTGCTGGCAGTTGCTTTTAATCTCAAGGTTGAGTGCAAATTATGCTTGCAGTTGCTTTTAACTTCAAGGTTAGGTGCAAATTATGCTTGCAGTTGATTTTAACTTCAATGTTGGCTGCAAAGTATGCTTGCAATTCCTTTTAACTTCAAGGTTGGATGCAAATTAAGCTCGCAGTTGCTTTTAACTTCAAGATTGGGTGGGGAACATGCATGTAGTTATCTTTAACTTCAAGGTTGGGTGCAAATTATGCTTGCAGTTGATTTTAACTTCAAGGTTGGGTGCATATTATGCTCGCAGTTGATTTTAACTTCAAGGTTGGGTGGAAAGTATGCTTGCAGTTTCTTTCAACTTCAAGGTTGGGTGCAAATTGTGCTTGCAGTTGTTTTTAACTCGAAGGTTGGGGGCAAATTATGCTTACAGTTGCTTTCAACTTCAAGGTCGGGTGGAAATTATGCTTGCAGTTGCTTTTAACTTTAGGCTTGGGTGGGGAACATGCTTTTAGTTGCTCTTAACTTCAAGGTTGGGAGCAAATTATGCTTGCAGTTGCTTTTAACTTTAAAGAGTGGGCAAATTAGGCTTGCAGTTGCTTTTAACTTTAAGTTTGGGGTGGGGAAACATGCTTGTAGTTACTTTTAACTTCAATGTTGGTTGCAAATTATGCTTGCAGTTGCTTTCAATTTTACGTTTGGGTGGGGAACATGCTTGTAGTTGCTCTCAACTTCAAGGTTGGGAGCAAATTATGCTTGCAGTGGCTTTTAACTTGAAAGATGGGCGCAAATTAGGCTTGCAGTTGCTTTTAACTTTAAGTTTGGATGTGGAAACATGCTTGTAGTTACTTTAAACTTCAAGGTTGGGAGCAAATTATGCTTGCAGTTTCTTTTAACTTGAAAGATGGGCGAAAATTAGGCTTGCAGTTGCTTTTAACTTTAAGTTTGGGCGGGGAACATGCTTTTAGTTACTTTTAACTTCAAGGTTGGGAGCAAATTATGCTTGCAGTTGCTTTTAACTTGAAAGATGGGCGCAAATTAGGCTTGCAGTTGCTTTTAACTTTAAGTTTGGGCGGGGAACATGCTTTTAGTTACTTTTAACTTCAAGGTTGGGAGCAAATTATGCTTGCAGTTGCTTTTAACTTGAAAGATGGGCGCAAATTAGGCTTGCAGTTGCTTTTAACTTTAAGTTTGGGTGGGGAAACATGCTTGTAGTTACTTTTAACTTCAATATTGGTTGCAAATTATGCTTGCAGTTGCTTTCAAATTTATGTTTGGTTGAGGAGCATGCTTTTACTTACTTTCAACTTCAAGTTTGGGAGCAAATTATGCTTGCAATTACATTTAACTTGAAGAATGGGCGCAAATTAGGCTTGCAGTTGCTTTTAACTTCAAGTTTGGGTGGGGAAATATGCTTGCAGTTGCTTTTAACTTCAAGGTTGGATGCAAATTAGGCTTGCAGTTGATTTAACTTCAAGATTGGGTGGGGTACATGCTTGTAGTTATCTTTAACTTCAAGGTTTGGTTCAAATTATGCTTGCAGTTGATTCTAACTTCAAGGTTGGGTTCATATTATGCTCGCAGTTGATTTTAACTTCAAGGTTGGATGCAAAGTATGCTTGCAGTTTCTTTCAACTTCAAGGTTGGGTGCAAATTTTGCTTGCAGTTGCTTTTAACTCGAAGGTTGGGTGCAAATTATGCTTACAGTTGTTTTAAACTTCAAGGTCGGGTGGAAATTATGCTTGCAGTTGCTTTTAACTTTAAGCTTGGGTGGGGAACATGCTTGTAGTTGCTTTTACCTTCAAGGTTGGGAGCAAATTATGCTTGCAGTTGCTTTTAACTTGAAAGATGGGCTCAAATTAGGCTTGCAGTAGCTTTTAACTTTAAGTTTGGTTGGGGAAACATGCTTGTAGTTACTTTTAACTTCAATACTGGTTGCAAATTATGCTTGCAGTTGCTTTTAGCTTCAAAGTTGGGTGAGAAATTATGCTTACAGTGGCTTTTAACTTAGAAGTTGGGTTCACATTATGCTTGTAGTTGATTTTAGCTTCAAGGTTGGGTGCAAATTATGCTTGCAGTTGCGTTTAACTTCAAGGTTGGGTGCAAAGTATGCTTGCATTTGCTTTTAACTTCAAAGTTGAGAGAAAATTATGCTTGCAGTTGCTTTTAAGTTCAAGGGTGAGTGAAATTTTGGGATCGATGGACCTTCGATCCCTGGGCCCACAGCCTACTCAAGAATGGACTGGGCTGGAGCTGATACAGCACTCCACCCCCGTGCCTTCGATTTTTCCAACACTCCACCACCGTTCTGGAGGAGTACGTTCAAGAACTGTTGGAGAAAAATGTGATCCGAAAGGTGGAGTCCATCAAATTCCAAGGGAGGCTGTTTTGTGTTCCCAAGAAAGACTCGGAAAAGCTCAGAGTCATTCTGGACTTGTCGCCACTCAACAAGTTCATAGTGAATTGCAAATTCAAAATACTAACACTGCAACATATAAGGACCTTACTGCCCAAGAGGGCATATTCCGTCTCTATAGACTTGTCAGACGCCTATTGGCACATCCCAATCAGCCGTCGACTCTCCCCCTACCTAGGGTTTAGGCTACAACGAAGACTATACGCCTTCAGAGCCATGCCATTCGGGCTAAACATAGCCCCAAGGATTTTCACGAAGCTTGCGAGCGCAGCTCTCAAACAATTACGCCTAAAGGGAATTCAGGTAGTAGCCTACCTGGACGACTGGTTGGTGTGTGCAGCATCCGAGACAGAATGCTTGCAAGCTTCCAGTCAAGTGATCCAGATCCTAGAGTACCTAGGCTTCAAGATCAACAGAAAAAAGTTTCGACTTTCTCCATCTCAAAAGTTCCAGTGGCTGGGAATCCACTGGGACCTTTTATCACACCGTTTCTCCATCCCGGTGAAGAAATGGAAGGAGATAGCGGGTTCTGTCAAGAGACTTCTAGATTCCGAAAGGATATCAAGACGCGAACAGGAGAGGGTACTGGGCTCTCTCCAGTTTGCTTCAGTGACAGACCTAGTGCTAAGAGCACAGCTAAAGGATGCAACCGGAGTTTGGAGAAGTTATGCATCAAACGTGCGAAGAGATCTGAGAAGACCAGTTCCGCTTCGGCTACGTACTCTTCTCAGGCCTTGGTCCCAAGCCAGACATCTAAAGAAGTCGGTTCTTCTTCAGCCACCTCCCCCGTCGGTGACGATTCACTCAGACGCCCCAAAGGAGGGATGGGGAGGTCACTCTCATCGGAAAAAAATCCAGGGGACTTGGTCCAAGCTATTCAAGACCTTTCACATAAACTTTCTGGAAGCTATGGCAGTGCTCCTTACCTTAAAGAAAGTCTCTCCGTGTCACTCGATCCACATAAGGTTGGTGATGGACAGCGAGGTAGTTGTGAGATGCTTGAATCGACAAGGATCGAGGTCACCACCTCTCAACCAGAAGATGTTGGCCATTTTCCTATTGGCGGAAAAGAAGAAGTGGTACCTGTCGGCAGTTCACCTTCAAGGAGTCCGCAATGTGACAGCGGACGCTCTATCCAGGTTCACACCGATAGAGTCGGAATGGTCCTTAGACGCAGGATCATTCTCCTTCATTCTGAATCAAGTCCCAGAACTGCAGATAGACCTCTTTGCGACGAAAGACAACAAGAAGTTGCCCCTGTACGTGTCCCTGTACGAGGACCCCTTAGCGGAAGCAGTGGAGGCAATGTCCCTCGACTGGAACAGATGGTCCAGGATTTATCTGTTCCCTCCTCACAACCTTCTGTTGAGGGTCCTCAACAAACAGAGATCCTTCAAGGGGGTAGCGGCAATAGTGGCCCACAAGTGGCCGAACAGCGTGTGGTTCCCCTTAGCATTGGAACTACAGCTGAAGTTTGTGCCGCTACCACATCCAGTTCTGACACAGCGAGTCCAGAAGTCGACTGTCTGCGCTTCATTACAGAAAACCCAGACCCTGCAGCTCATGATTTTCTCTCCCTAGCGGTGAGAAAGCGTTTCGGGATTTCGAAAGCCAGCATAGACTTCCTAGAGGAATATAAGTGCAAATCTACTAGAAGGCAACATGAGTCATCTTAGAGAAAATGGGTGGCCTTTGTCAAGGTGAAAAATCCGCAGGAGATCTCGACACACTTCTGCTTATCTTTCTTCATCCACCTCCATGGTCGAGGGTTGGCAGCACATTTTATATGCCTTCCAGGTCGACCTAGGTAACGAGATCTTTAATAAAGTTCCGAAAGTCTGCGCTAGGCTCAGACCTTCAGCACCTCCAAAGCCCATTTCATGGTCTTCAGACAAAGTTCGTCATTTTGCTTCTCTATTGAGCAATGAAGAGTGTGTGTTAAAGGATTTGACACAAAAACTTATTTTACTATTTGCACTCGCGTCTGGGGCCAGGGTTAGTGAGATCGTAGCCCTCTCGAGAGAGGCAGGTCGTGTTCAGTTCCTGGATGGGGGAGAACTGAACCTGTTTCCGGATCCTACGTTTCTCGCCAAGAATGAGTTACCCACCAACAGGTGGTGTCCCTGGAGAATCTGCCCTCTGAAAGAAGATGCATCTCTATGTCCAGTAGAATGCCTAAAGGTCTATCTTCGTAGAACTTCAGACTTCAAGGGTGGTCAACTATTCAGGGGAGAAACAGCAGGCTCAAATTTATCTTTGAATCGACTCAGAGCGAAAATCACATATTTTATTCGCAGAGCGGATCCTGACAGTACACCCGCAGGTCACGATCCAAGGAAAGTTGCCTCATCCTTAGATTTCTTTAATTGTATGGATTTTGAACATCTCCGTTCATACACTGGCTGGAAGTCTTCCATAGTGTTCTTTTGCCACTATGCGAAGCAAGTTGAGGAACTAAAGAGATCTGTGGTAGCAGTGGGTCGCGTCGTTAACCCTATTGTTTAACTCAACGAGGAACAGTGGCTTTAATTGGGACGATTAATTCCAGGGTGAGTGTGTAGTTACATACTGTACTGCAAACTAAGTGAGGGCACTGACTGTTCCATTTCCAAAGGTGAACCTAGCATAAGTGCAGACATATGTGCCAACCGTTTCTAACGCTAATGTGATTGATTTGTAATACAGACTTTTATGACTTGATACCTCGGTATCTTAAAAAAGTGGCATTTAATGTTTTTCTTTCAGATAAACAAGTTCTGTTTACTATCATACTTATGCTTAAAGTTTTGGGTTATCCTCTTTATGTATATATATATATATATATATATATATATATATATATATATATATATATATATATATATATATATATATATATATATATATATATATATATATATATATATATATATATATATATATATATATATATATATATATATATATATATATATATATATATATATATATATATATATATATATATATATATATATATATATAATTGTTGTTAACCTGTTCATTTATTGTATGTCAATAAACTTGTTCTTGAGAACTTTGCGTCTCTCTCACTTGTGTCAATTTATTGGTATAATTGAGCCTTCATTCTATGTACCTTATCTGGGATAATTCTAATAGAATTGTTCCTTTACGCAAGCTATGTTGCATTGGTTTATGATTCCCTTAACGGGAGGACTCCGTCCCATAAAGGGACGAGGGCGGTTTTACTAGTTTCATCCTATGCGGATATAAACCTTTGTCCAATACAAGTATTGTGCGGATAACTGGTCGATATTTCATATTGACGCAGTGGTTGTTTACAAACTATGCTTTACTTAATATAGGGTGAGACCACTATATTAGCTTGCCTGGTATTCATACATAGGTATATGTACTCTTCGAGACTTTTCCAGAGTCTAGTAGGACTCTTCCCTGTAGGGGGCAGGAAGCTCTAACATGGTTTATAGTTAGTTGAAAAGATGTATAACGGTAACATCTTAGGTCTCTAGGTCTAGTCGACTGGGAAAAATTACCTCCGGGGAGTACGTCACGTTCTGAAAATCCACAGATACAGTAATGCTCTGGTATACTTCCATCAGGACGATATGGCTTGAGCCCAAAAAACGAATTTTGAGCGAAGCGAAAAATCTATTTTTGGGTGAGATGGCCATGTCGTCCTGATGGACCCGCCCTTGCCTTTCTAAGAAAGGGCTGTAGGACTCCTCACTACATACAGTATCTGTAGCACCTAGTGTACGCTACAAGGAATACAGATGGCGCCAGGATTGGCGCCAGGCACGCTTACGAAACTGGAGATAGGGAGCCTTGGGAGCGGCTCCCGCTTTTTCTTTCCCGAATTCGTTTCTTGCCAATTGCCCCCTGCGATACGAAATCTCTGTTCGGGGTGCAGATTGCCATGAGGCGTGTCAAGAATACGTCCTCTGATATGTCGCGATATCCCTTTCACGAGGGATACTCGCTCCAGGAGTTAGAATTCTGGTACCTTAATGTAAATTCTCTGGGAATATCGCCGTAGTTGTAATATACCCTATGAAGCTACCCTATAGGAACTTCCATCAGGACGACATGGCCATCTCACCCAAAAATAGATTTTTCGCTTCGCTCAAAATCCGTTATATATATATATATATATATATATATATATATATATATATATATATATATATATATATATATATATATATATATATATATATATATATATATATATATATATATATATATATATATATATATATATACAGACACACTGTTTACATTGTATCTTATCAAATGAAAACCATATTAACTGCATTACATATTTCCTGAAATTTCTCTGAACTAAACCATGGAATATGAATATCTAATTAATAAAAAAAAATAATCTAATTACGATGAATTTTTCAAGAGGAAATTGGATAGTTCCAATTTTTATTATATATTATAGAGTAGTGGGTCGCTTCGAATGAGGCCTTAAAATGGTCCAGTCTATAGGCAATATTTGTGTCATTAAAACAAAATTGACGTATTCTATGGATGTAAATGGGTTAATATAAAAATAGAACATAAATATATATATATATATATATATATATATATATATATATATATATATATATATATATATATATATATATATATATATATATATATATATATATATATATATATATATATATATATATATATATATATATGAATGCATTCATATATATATATATATATATACATATATATATATATATATATATATATATATATATATATATATATATATATATATATATATATATATATATATATATATATATA
>NC_090756.1:31208740-31238740 GCF_036898095.1 Palaemon carinicauda
CTACATGGTTTTAAATACAGACTGGAAGTTTATAAATTCTTGAAGATTGGAGGCTGCAACCGTAGACTTCTGCTACCACATCAGCATTCGGTATGCGAAATACTTGACTTCTATTTATGCGGTTTGGGGATTCGCTTCTTCATAGCTGTGTCTTCTCATGGACACGCTTCTTGGTAATTTCTCCTTCATCGAAGATCATCTTCTACCTCCCGGTTGGAAAGTAATTTGTTGGCAGTTAGGGAACTCGGTCCCTTCGTTGTCCGTCTTTGTAAATATCTTGTTGTTAACTTGACGTTTCGTTAGTGCCGGCCAAACTGTGCACCACGGGTAAGGCCTCCCCCATGACGGGGGGGAGAGGGAAAAGGGACAACCGATATTCGCGGTTACTTGTAGGGAAGAGCTCGTTCCTCGATGCGCTTGTTGCTTAAGTATCCCAGAACAAGGGCGTTGTAATTGCGTCACGTCATGTGACTCTTCTTGTGTTCTATTGGTCCCTTCTTCTGACGTAATGGTAACGTCATACATATGTCACTTCCGATTTCTCGGCAAGGTAACCGACGCGCATTCCAATTGCGTTGTTTTGGCCAATTTATCGCTTATGTCAGCACTTTTCACAAACAGTGCCTCTCAACTACCACCTCACTCTGATTTTATTTTTCTCGTCTCTCTCTCTCTCTCTCTCTCTCTTTATCTCAATGTCTCTCTATCGTTTAACTAACGAATAAAACTCATAAAATACTTGATCAAATACACATATCACCTTATTTAGTAGGAATTATTTTCCTTTACATGACACCACTCGGTCACGTACCTGAATTCCTCTGGAATTCACATCTTAATAACTCATTTCATGGTTTACCCAAAAATAATTCATCAATAATTCATCATCACCAAAAGAAATACATTTCAACACAATAAATCAAAATCATCATCATCAAATAATATGCATTTCAATGCAATAAATCAAAATCATCATCATCAAATAATATGCATTTCAATGCAATAAATCAAAATCATCATCAACAAAATAATATGCACCTTAGTGCAATAAATCAAAATCATCTTCATCAAAAGAAAATCATCATCAATCATTTTTAAAATAATGCAATTGCATAAGTTTATCATCAATATATGTTTAGGAAAAACTTCCTGTTCCCTTCAAATAATTCAACACAATATTGAAACATATTATTTTTATTAATTCTTGATAATGGAATATTTAACCCTCAATTCACTGGGTACGTAAGGCAAAATTAATAATGTCTTCTGTGTTCAACTGTGCAATCAATTAGGAAATGCCTTCACCTTTAACTTCTATTCAATTCATATTTTCCATTACCTATGACCTCAAAATCTTGGTCTTATTGATGTAAACACAAAAATCATTTCTCCAATGCAATGCAACAAATGGCAGAAAATAAATGTTCAAACATACATAACATCAATTCAAATCAATCAAAATATTTCTGCAACAAAAAATATAATTATGTGTCATGCACATTATAACTCATCAAGAGTATTACTCATTTGTAATCAGTATCAATAAACATTTGTAAAACATCATTATGGTACCTTATTTACTCATCAATATCATCATGATAAATCATTGTTAATTAATAGCATCAAAAGAAATATTTCTCACCTTCTTCATAAAAATAATGAGTAAAACCAAAAACTCAAATATATCAATGTCTTAAATCATCAAACATCATAATCATTTCATAACAAAGAAACATATTCAATACATAACAAAATCATGTTTATAAATTTGAATCTTATTTGCACCTTGTCTGCGTATTATTTTTATCTCAAGAACTTCAATTCTCAACTATATATATTGCATTCAGAAGGGTATTCATAAAATACAAGTGACAGGAACTTACATTTCAATGTTAAAATTTTTCTTTAAAGAAATCAATTGCAGACTGTCTCAATTAAAACACCTTATTTATCCTTTCTTCAAGGATTTATCTACTACACAGGCATAAAAATCAATTCGTGTGTTTCCACACACACTCTTTTTAACTTCAAAATGAAAGGTTTAATTATTGTAATTCACCATATGTACTTAATTGCTCACTATTACCTGCATAATTATTATGGGCCTAAAATAACCCTTTGAGACATTCAACTTCAAAGTTCATTATTGGTGCACATCTTATCTTTTAATCACTTCAATCTTTCTTTCTTCATAATTATTTAAGTTAACTTAACCATCATCAAAACATAATAAAATTCATTGTATACATGCATGTTTATCATTGTTACACGTGTTACACAAAAAAATATCAATCAATGCATCGCCTATAAAATGCAGTAATAATTCTTTTGCTCTAATGGCATCATTATTTATTCAAACTTGCAAACAAAATCAATACATTTGTAAATATTCAATCACCTATGGGTTCATATTTCACCTGTCTTCATTACCCATAACTTTATCAAAACTTTTCATCTTAGTTTGCAACTCAATATTCTCTGTGGTCCCTTAATTAATTGTTTGGAGACATTTATGATTTGGACCTTCTTTGTTGATTACGGAATACATATTCAAATTCTAGGATAACACACTTTACATAATTAAAAGATTTCACTCATTTGTTACCCTCAATATTTGTTTGAGTGCCCAGATATTTTTTTTTTTTTTTTTTTTTTTTTTATTTCATTTCCCAAGGAGTTTAGTAGTCTTTCTTAATTCTACCTAACAAAAAAAAATCTGTTTCCCACATACCGAGTTATTTCAAAGTAAATTCGTTCTTTTTAAGTAATTGTTATTAGTCTTCTATGTTGGTCTATATATAGTTCGCAGGACATCCTCAACCCCTTGCCATTATTTTATTTGCCCCCTTTTCTCTATTTTAACTTGACTTATCATGGCTTATTTCACCCTTCTTACTACAAGAAAAATATTGCACAGTTTTCATTAATCTCTAATAAATTCGGGTGCATTGCCCAAGAGAATATCTATAGACACGAATGTCTAGTTATTTATCCTGGTCTCAAATTATTCTGTTACAGACTCATCAACCCTTCTTTGTTAAATCAAATTCTATGTAGACCAGTATGTTATTATCATTTGTCAAGTTCTGGGAACAGAGTCCCTGGTAATCCATTGGTACCACCACTATGGGATTGAAAAAAAATGCAATCGTAATTTCTAAAGGATTCTTACCCTTATATGACCTTTATACTTCTTATATGTAGGCTTTAATTTTACAATCTCAAACATCTATCTTAGGTCAAAAATTAATTCATCATCAAATGCAGTCTTTGATTACTGGATGTCCTACTAACTTGAGCATGAGTTTTTGTTAGTATTTTGTTAGTATGTCAGGAATTTCTATTCTTGAACAAGTATTTCTCCCTATTCCTTGTATGTATTCCTTTAAGCAATATGCAATCCTGTTATATGATTCCTATTTTTGGGAGTAATTCATCTACATCATTCCTATTAACCTTTGGTTTCTCTTGTTCTATTTTAATTCTTCCTATTTCTAGGTCTCCTGCCTGACAACTGAAACAAAATATTGGTAGTCATATTTCCTTTTAACATCTTCCTGTCCTTTTAAATAATCTTTATTTTATCATCATAAACCTACCAATAAAGTGATTTATCCTGGACAAACATCCAGTACTTTAAGGCTCCTAAGATTCCTTTTATTCTTTCATCCACAATAGTCCTTCTTGGACTGCAAAATCACAATCATTCTTATGAGCAATAAGCACATATACTCTATGCCCTAAACAAATTTTTAAACTTCTCTTGACCATTATTTGGATAATCTATCCTACTCGGTTATTTTCATTTAATTTAAGACTACTCTCATGATACATTACCCTTCTTCGGGTTTTACCTTTTTAATGAGACATTTCTTTTTATATTTATGAGGCTTCACACATTATTTTTATAACTCCTGGTTAAGAGATCGGGTTAAGGTAATGTAGGATCAAAATTCATTTCTCTTCATTATTTATAGCCTTCTATTTCATTTGCACACTACATATTTTTAGGTTAACTTTATTTTAAGGCTTGGGTAATTTAGCAAATACTGCTTATTATCCCTAAGATCCTATCATTCCAAAAAAAAAAATCTTTTACATCTGTCAACCTTAGTGGAGCAGGATTTCCACTTTAACCCTTATTTCTCTACATATCTTAAATCTATCTACTCTGTTTACTTACCCTATTCAAATCTAGGGATGGGTCACTCTTTAATCTGGTTCTTTATCCTGCTATTCTCCCTATTCTAGACTAGTTTTATTATTTTTATGGCTCTATATTCTTACTAAACTTAGTAACATCACTCTATAGGCTTATTCTTTCTGTCTCCAAATTTAGATCATCATTCTGTCAATAGTTAGAGGAGCTGAGTGAGCCCGTCGACTTCACTCTAATTTTTAACATTCTTCGAAATGCTAATAGCCGTGAATGGCTTGTATTCTTTGACCATGGTACTTACAATATTTTACTCCTCAATAATCGAGCCAAACATTATTTATTATCGGGATAGACATGTCATTTATATTCTACTTATGATGATCTACTAGTCTAACTTCTATCCTCATTGGGTAATATATCTCGGGAGATTTATAAGGAGTCTTATTGATTCATTTTAACACTCACCGTGTTCGTTATGGGGCGTTGGCTGATAGGTAATATTTCATGATTCATACCGGTATTTAAAAAGTTTTAATAAGTTTTTGACAGTTTCTCTGGGCAGGTTCTGGCGCCGATGTTTCTATTCTTTTCTGCCTAACCTATCGCCTGCAATGGCTAATCTCTGCCTATTTCTCATCTATCCCTATTTCTATGCTCCTTATGGTAAATTTTTTTGCCCCTTTCTGATTACCTAACTGTAATCTCTACTCCTTTATTTTAGAAGTCATTACCCGCCATTCAGATGAGTTATTTTATCTGGAGTAGTATTAATTAATTAGTGTGCTTGTATTTTCCTTCATCTGAACTGCATTATTGTCTCTTTTGACAGACTCTGGCATCCTATTTTTAGTTAACCTATCTTCTTTATCTCTGCGGGTTATTTTTATTTAGGCATCATTATGACTTCTCTAGCTAAATTCTAGCTTTTTATATTTTCAGTACTGATCAGACTTTATTTATTAAATAGCATCATAGCTCATTTATTATTCATATGTCTATATCTTCATCTTAAATCTTTGTGCCTAACAACAACACATTTCTTTTAATTCTATAAGCCTATAACTTCAATTGCCTATGACATTTATTTCTTGGAATTCCCTCTTATTTAGGCTATTCTATTTTATTCACTGTATTTCTGTCGACATTCTATTTTATTTATATGGCGCCTGTCATATATTGACAAGGAGTATATCTATTCTTGGCTACTCTTCCTATTTCTCCTTGTCTTTTTTAATCTATTTCCATTTCCCTTTCTTAGTCTGGAGTCTGTTTCTCCTGTCAAATTCGTCTTATACAAAGTGGCCAGTTTTGTAAAAGACTTGTCTTTGACAAGTAGAATCATACCCTGACTATCTAATTTTTTTTCTTTTCTTTATTTTAAGCCTGCACTTCTCACAAATAAAATTCATGCTTCATCTTTGTATCGTTTTTGAACGATATCTTAAGGCTCTATTGGGAAATGTTACAAAAAATGACATCTTTATTCATCATTTGGCACATTTTGGCATTTAATTCTCTACGTAACCTGACGGTTCATACCCCTTGATTTTTACTTGTTTGCATTTCATTTCTGCATATCATTTTATTTTCACCCTTAACATTTGGAAGCAGGTATTTCTCAATATTCTATCCCTGTATTGCATCCTAGTATATCAACTATATTTGCCAGAGTCTCCATAAGATAAAATAGTCACTTGCAACGTGGATGTACCTCCGCTACATATGCCTATCTTTCCTATATGAAATTTTTCGTCTTCCTGACTTCCTTTCTATCCGGCTAATTATTTTTAATTCTTTTCTTTTCATTATTTGGAGGATTTGTATTTCACTTTCTTTGTGCCGGAGGGCTTTCTGAGAAGTGTCTTTGTTTAATTTCATGATGGGGTTCTTTATCTCTGTGCCTGCCTTTCTCCCTGTATGTTTTCCCTTTTTCATTATTTTACCTAATTTCTATCCCCTTTTTATGTAATCTTTCCCTAGACCTAAATGTGTCATCTTTATTTCTTTAAACTGTCTTTGATCTAAATTTCTGCCCATTATTCTGTTTAACTCTAGGGTAATTTTTGCGCCTCGTTCCAGTCTGCTGTTCTAACTTCCCTGCATCTATTTAAATTACTCAAAATTTCTCTGGTAGGATTTTGTGGCTATTAGTCCCTTAGGATTTTTCTTCCTGATTTCCTATCATTTTGCTATTTTCCCTTTTCTTTTTGTAAAACTCATATCTAGGATGCTATTTTTCACATTTTTTTTTAATGCCTCATTTATTTCTATATATAGGGAATTATCATTAGCAATAAACTTACCTTTAGCAAAGGAATCCTGTTCTTTTTACTGTTGCTACGTGATCCTCCATTTGTGTGGCAAATTCATTTACCGAGCCACCCTCATATTTTACCTATAGGAACTTTCGTAGATTTGTTAACCTGTCTGTCTCTTTGACCGATCGCCATAATTGCCTACATTATTTTTGAAACTCACTCAGATTTGCTGCATTTTTAAATTACTTACCATTCAAGGTTATGTGAGCATCACTTACATTTGTATACACGGTTAACATAGCCTGTTTAATTCTGCTGTCTCATTGTTTATTCTCAGACTAACTATTCTACTTTCAATATCAGCTAACCACTTACACACGGTATATTTCTCTAACCTTCTTTTATCTTGGTTATTCCTACCTATATTTCCACAAAAACTGTGTTAATTTCCCTACTGAATTCATATTAGCGGGGTTAGTAATGTTTGTTAATTCTTCAAACTCACTTTTTTATGGGACGTTGCTCGTTTGTATTTTTCACCTACTTGCGTAATTTTAAATCACATTTCCCTTTTATATATTCTTTGGGCTAACATCATTACCATCACTTTAAAAAAAATTATAATACATCTCATTTTACACAAGAAAAAAATACAAAGTAATTCATGCATCATTCAAGAAACCCTAGCGAATAAAAAAAAATTCCTATTCTTAAACGAGAGACAAGTTTTTTTTTTTTTTTCACTTTTAAACTGAGAGACTTATTTAAGAGAGAGATTCTTTTACTCACATTTCTTCTTTCTTGTCCTTTTGTTTTCATCTTCTTCGCTTAGGTAATGGTTTCTTGTGTTTAGATTCTTGCTTCGTCTCACGTCCTCACTATTTTTCTGAGTTTCTTGATGTTTATTCTGCAAAGGTGTACAACTGGTATCTGGAAGAATTTAGTCATTAATATATGCACTGAAAAATATCATCACGGCATTTTATCCATTTAAGCTGCCACCATTTGTGATGCTTTGTTGGGCATTTTCTTTTTCTTTCATTAAGCACCACTTTAATATTATTTTAATTAAATAAATGTATCTCTTCAATCCTTTCAGTGCAAAAATATTATTTAATTCTAGACCCTCAGGAAAGTGGGTGATGGTAAAATGCCGTATAGTTCCTTAATTTTACTTCTGGAACTTTGATGTACATTAGCTTTACAGTAATCTTCTACATGGTTTTAAATACAGACTGGAAGTTTATAAATTCTTGAAGATTGGAGGCTGCAACCGTAGACTTCTGCTACCACATCAGCATTCGGTATGCGAAATACTTGACTTCTATTTATGCGGTTTGGGGATTCGCTTCTTCATAGCTGTGTCTTCTCATGGACACGCTTCTTGGTAATTTCTCCTTCATCGAAGATCATCTTCTACCTCCCGGTTGGAAAGTAATTTGTTGGCAGTTAGGGAACTCGGTCCCTTCGTTGTCCGTCTTTGTAAATATCTTGTTGTTAACTTGACGTTTCGTTAGTGCCGGCCAAACTGTGCACCACGGGTAAGGCCTCCCCCATGACGGGGGGGAGAGGGAAAAGGGACAACCGATATTCGCGGTTACTTGTAGGGAAGAGCTCGTTCCTCGATGCGCTTGTTGCTTAAGTATCCCAGAACAAGGGCGTTGTAATTGCGTCACGTCATGTGACTCTTCTTGTGTTCTATTGGTCCCTTCTTCTGACGTAATGGTAACGTCATACATATGTCACTTCCGATTTCTCGGCAAGGTAACCGACGCGCATTCCAATTGCGTTGTTTTGGCCAATTTATCGCTTATGTCAGCACTTTTCACAAACAGTGCCTCTCAACTACCACCTCACTCTGATTTTATTTTTCTCGTCTCTCTCTCTCTCTCTCTCTCTCTCTCTTTATCTCAATGTCTCTCTATCGTTTAACTAACGAATAAAACTCATAAAATACTTGATCAAATACACATATCACCTTATTTAGTAGGAATTATTTTCCTTTACATGACATATATATATATATATATATATATATATATATATATATATATATATATATATATATATATATAATATATTTATATATATATATATATATATATATATATATATATATATATATATATATGTGTGTGTGTGTGTGTGTGTGTGTGTGTTTGTGTGTGTTTATATATATATATATATATATATATATATATATATATATATATATATATATATATATATATATATATATATATATATATATATATATATATATATATATATATATGTATATATATATATATATATATATATATATATATATATATATATATATATACATGCATACATACATAAAATATTCACCTCACATATTTCATTGGGGCTTTCTTTCTCTTAGTTATATTTCAAAATTTCCTCAATCACTCAATCCCTACCATACTTCCTTATCTCGCTTGTAATCCTATCAATCAATATATTCTTTCCTTTCACAAACTTCGTAATTACCTTTCTAATTACATCCATAATCAATTCCAAAAGCATAGTTAGCATTTGTATAACCCAATTAAGAATAGCTTCAGACAGCTGTATCACTTCTTGCTTCCACATTAATTTCCTTCAACATCTCTTCAGGTTCATCTTTTATTCTGATTTTCATGTGTTCACTAACCTTTTTTTTCCTTGCATTCACTTCCTTTTAAAATAGCTTTTATTTCTTTCTGAAAATCCTACTCAACTTCTCTATTTAGTTTTTTTTTTACTGGATCCCTCTCTCTCTCTCTCTCTCTCTCTCTCTCTCTCTCTCTCTCTCTCTCTCTCTCTCTCTCTCTCTCTCTCTCTCTCTCTCTCTCTCTCTCTCTCATTTTTACTAACATAACAATCCTCTATTGTTCCCACGTCTATTCTCCTCTCCTTCCATCCATCTGTGCCTCTGATCATATTTGTTTCTCCTTCACCATACATGATATCTTCTCAGGCCACAACTTCCTACATTTATTCTGCATATCTCTCCCTACTTCCTATTTGATCCTTCTTCCTTCATTTAGTGACGGAATACTTCTGAAAGCATAACGTGTACTTTAAGGTTTAAATAACCAGTAATGTAGGTTTGTAATTTTAAAAAATCGCATATTGACGTGTGGATGTTATCACCCGTAGAGTTTATTTCAGTCCAGTCACCGTTCGAGAGAGTTCTGGCTAAACTCAACTCAGCGTTGTCTCGTCTGTCCTTCTGTGTCCCCCAAGGGGACCAAACATATAAGTAAACACTATGGTTTTGTTGACGACCAATTAGGTCATTAATTCCTTAAATAACCCCCGATTAATTGTATTGTTATATCAACACCAATTAAAAAACTGTAATCAATATCAATAATGCCCTGAGTTAAATAAATCCTTCTTTTTCTTTCCCCCGATACCCTTACATTAAGGGGTCAGTTGCCTGATGCGCATTCTATCAAAGGCATCCTTTATATGAGCGCGTAAATCAACCGAACTACGAAAAACACCTGGAATCTTGTCAAATTATTATTATTATTATTATTATTATTATTATTATTATTATTATTATTATTATTATTATTAATAGCCAAGACACAACCCTAATTGTTAAAGCAGGATGTTATAATCTCAAGGGCTCCAATAAGGAAAAATAGCACAGTGATGAGAGCAAATAGGGAAATAAATAAAGTATCTAAGAAATAATGAACAATTAAAATAAAGTAAAATAAAATATAATTTAAATATAATATATCCGGAGACTAAAAGAAAACTCGTCTGAAGAAAAGTTTTCCTATGTCAGCATCTTCAGTAATTCTTGAATTTAAATCAAGAAAAAAAAAACTTTTAAGTCAACCCTGTAAGAGGAGGAATTTAAATGTCATATGCAACCTGGCATGAGGGAAGAGAAAATAGTTTTCTCTGAGATTTTGAAATATATCTTGAAATTAAAAAGGTTTTGGAGTTACGCAGGATATGAAAGTAATCTGTTTTCCACTTTCGCTCAAAAAGAGAAAGGTTTCATTTTCGACAGGTTGTCATTAGTGAAAATCACAAATTTTTAGTAAATGTATTATGATCTTTACAGAAACCCCTTTTCTGAGTGGGGATACCTTAACATTGTGCAAGGGTTTGTGTATCACCATGACCAACAAAGCTTTACAAGTCAGGGAATCCCTTACTAGATTGGTTTGCTGTGAACTTTCAGACTAAAATTTCCCACCATCACCAGTCTACAGTTGGCCAGTACGGTGATGAAACTGGCCCAACCCCAAACATGACTAAAGACATATCTGAGGCATTTGCTCTGCAATGGACTAGAAACTGTTGTATTTGTGGTTTTTTGTTACAGAAAAAGCCTATCATTTCTATGTTTATGGTTTCCAAAAAAACGATTTATTCTTTTTATATTCCCAAATAAACAATTCAATATCTTCAAACATCGAGCACCACAATCTCCAGTTGTAATCTAAGAAAGTTTGTATTTAGGTCCCGTTTCTTTACTGAATAAAATGCCTTGGAGGTAAGACACATACTTACCTCAGATCTAGATTAACACCTTCTTCGTAATCAGAAGCTTTTATAAATTTCATTAATGATCTGTACCAACCATGAGTCACACGATCGTAAATAGTAACGAAATTTCTTTTTTTTTGGTATATATTAGGCTTTGTATATTCGCTCTCCCCGCGCACTGACAGGGACCTGAATAAACATGTCTGTTTTTCTCACCATTAACTGTTAACAGAACCGGTTGTCGGTTGAACAAGAAATAGCATGTGGTTTTTATGTCCTTCTTGCCTGGACTTGATGTACATATAAACTGGTGTTCTGTAATAAAGTTACTCAGTTGCTTTCATCCTGCCTTCTTTGTCACAGCCTCTCTCGGCCCGTCACATTGGTGACCCCGGAAGTCTATTCGATCCTTCCGCCTTCCAAACCCCCCTTCATTGGTACTATGGCGGACTCCGCCGAAGTTAGTGCCCCCCAATTGAAACTTTCATCGTTCAGCAGCGGCGAGGCGTTTGCTTGTTTCAGCATGCAGAAGTCCAGTTCCGCATCAAGGGCGTAACTCACTCAACCATCAAAGCAGATTATGTTTTCGAGGCGATACCAGGGGACACCTTCCCGGAAATATCCGACTGGCTTTGTAAACAAGGAGACACCCCTATAGCATATGACGCCCTCAAAACATACCTTCTGCAGCAGTACTAGCCGTCAACAGCCGCCCGTATAGCAAAGCTTTTTCAGCTCTCTCAACAACCGTTGGGGGACCAAAGGGCTTCGCCCTGTCCTAAGGGAAATAACCAGTATCGCTCGCCTACAACCTGCCACAGACAGCTCTCCTCGTGAGGTGAACCTACTTCGTGCCCTTTTGGTACGCCGTTTACCCAAACCTGTACGCGCTGCCATACCCAATGTCGATAGTTTACCAATAAAGGACTTTATGACCAAAGCCGACGTCCTTATTATTATTATTATTATTATTATTATTATTATTATTATTATTATTATTATTATTATTATTATTACTATTATTATTTTTAAATGCTAAGCTACAACCCCAGTTGGAAAAGCAATATGCTATAAGCCCAGGGGCCCCAACAGGGAAAATAGCCCAGTGAGGAAAGGAAATAACAAAAAATAAAATTTTTTAAGAATAGTAACAACATTAAAATAAATATTTCCTATATAACTATAAAAACTTGAACAAAACAAGAGGAAGAGAAACTAGATAGAACTGTGTGCCCGAGTGTACCCTCAAGCAAGAGAACTCTAACCCAAGACAGTGGAAGACCATGGTACAGAGGCTATGGCACTACCCAACACTTGAGAACAATGGTTTGATATTGGAATGTCCTTCTCCTAGAAGGGCTGCTTACCATTGCTGAAGTCTCTTTTACCTTTACCAAGAAGAAAGTAGCCACTGAACAATTAGAGTGCAGTAGTTAACCCCTTATGAAGAAGAATTGTTTGGCAATCTCAGTGTTGTCAGGTGTAAGAGGACATAGGAGAATCTGTAAAGAATAGGCCAGACTATTTGGTGTCGGTGTAGGCAAAGGGAAAGAACCGTAACCTGAGATAAGGGTCCTATGTAGTACTGTCTGGCCAGTCAAAGGACCCCATAACTCTCTAGCGGTAGTATCTCAACGGGTGGCTGGTGCCCTGGCCAACCTACTACCTACAGCCTTTTCACGACCTTCAAGACCTCCATCAAAACCTCCATCCTGACGAAGAGGACGCCTATTCAACGTCAACCGATGCTGACGTGAATGCCATGGGACATACACGCCTACCCCGTGACATGCCGAAGCGGCGACAGAGCCATCTATCACCCCCCACTCGCTCGCACCCCAACCAATGACTTCTACTGACACTTACTGCCTCCCATCGGCCGCAGCTTTGCCACTACCACTACAAATTCACAACAGCCGTGAAGAAATGTGCCAAGGATTGTCAGTGGCCAAAAAACGTGTAAGTAGGCCATTGCTCATAGCGGTGGCCTCCCGTATTTCTAATAATTTCTTTTTACCTGAGGCAGGAACGGGCATGTGATTTTTGGTAGACACGGTGCTTGTTGTTCTCTTTTGCCAAGGGAGCTCTTCAGGACACGACGTAGTCTGTCTACGTCTGCCGATGTCTGCCTGGTAGCTGCCAACGGATATGCGATACCCGCCCAAGGTTACAAGAACCTCACATTATTGTTTGCAAACGGTAAATTTAATTGGAAGTTTCTCGTTGCTGAAGTCACATTGCCAATCGTCGATGCAGATTTCCTCTCTCATTTCCACCTTCTGGTAGATGTTGCCTACCGACGATTGGTCAACGCAGACTCGTACTTGTCGACGCCTCTTCAACCCGCCCCTCCAACCTCGCTCTCCACATCAGCGCACCCATGGATGCCTACATCCACCTCTTCACGTCCTACCCAGAAGTTTTCCGTTCAGAACCTTGCCACATGCCCACGCCTCCTGCTAAGTACGGTATTTATCACCATATCAAGACGTAAAATTCAGACGTCTGGCACCGGATCGATTGGCAGCCGCCAAACAGACGTTTACCGAAATGGAGGAAATGGGCCTTTGCCTAAAGGCGTCCAGCCCATGGTCATCACCCTTACACATCGTTCTGAAGAAAGACGGCTCCCTCCGTCCGTGCGGGGTTTATTGGTGCCTGAACATGGAAACAGATCTTGATAACTACCCCCTTCCAAACATCGCCGGCGTTACCTCCTACCTGCACAAAGCGAAGGTTTTCTCCATACTCTACCCTACCTCATGAAGGGGTATTATCAGGTGCCTATGAATCCAGAAGACATCCCCAAGACTGCCATCACCACTCCATTTGGTACATACATCTTCAATTACTCCTGTTTTGGCCTTTGTAATGCTTGGGCCACTTTTTAACGTCTTATGGATGGCATCTCCCCTTCTGAGTATGTTATGTGGACGACATACTTGTGTTCTCTTTTTCAAAAGAGGAACACCTCTATCACCTGCTCATCGTGCTCGACCATCTGCAACTAATTGACCTTGTAGTCCGGTACAACAAGTGTGCCTTTGGTGCCAACGAAGTGTCATTCTTAGGGCACTGCATCACTCCTGAAGTCCTTTCACTCCCTGAGAAGGTAGCAGCCGTTCAGAACTTCCCTACGCCCTCGACCCTCAAAGCTCTGCAGGTATTCTTGGGCATGATCAACTATTATCAACGTTTTCTACCAGCCATTACCTCCACTCTTGCTCCCCTCTATGCCCCCCTCAAGGGCAAGCCAAAAGACCTGAAGTGGGTCCCCTTCAGGAAGTGGCCTTCTGCAATACAAAGAAGGCCCTGTCAACCGCTGCTGCTCTCACTTTTCCCATCCCACATGCCCCTCTCCTTCTCTCCACCGATGCCAGCGACGTCGCTATTGGTGCAGTACTCGAACAGGTGGTCAATGGCTCGCCCTGCCCATTGGACTTCTTCAGCAGAAAACTGTCCCAGACAGAATCAGGTTATTCCACTTTCGATCGCAAATTGCTGGCTGTGGACTTGGCTGTCCGTTACTTTTGCCATTTCTTAGAATGTATGCCCTTTGTTATTCGCACAGACCACATGCCTCTGGTGCACACCTTCACTTTGAGGCCTGGTCCCCCGTCAACGCCAACATCTCTCAGCAGTGGGTGAATACAATTGCACCCTTCAACACGTCCATAGGAAAATGATCCCCGTTGCCGAGGCCATGTCAAGATACAGGTTAGCTGCGGTTCAACTCAGATTGGATTATAACGCCTTGGCTGAAGCCCAACGACAGGATGCAGAGTATCAAGCATGTATGACATCCTGCACATCCCTCCATTGGGAAGACATTCTTCTCGACGACTCTAACATCACCCTCCTCTGTGATGTCAGTACTGGTAGACCGCACCCTGGGATTCCTGCATCCATGCGCCGACAGGTGTTTGATATCATTCACGGCTTTTCACATCCCTCGTGCCGTTCTACTGCGCAGCAGCTGAAAACGAAGTTCATTTGGCACAGCATTTCTAAGGATGCTTAGGATTGGGTCCGCGCCTGTACTTCTTGCCAAACTTCCAAGGTACATCGACACACAGATTCAGGAGTGGATACCTTTCCTCAACCTCAGCGTCATTTTGCCCACACTCACGTCGACATTGTACGCCCCCTACCCACATCACAAGGACATCGTTACCTGTTAGCCTGGTTTACTCAGCTTCCCTGGGTCCTCCTGGGACTAAGGACCACTGCTAAAGACGCCCTCGACGTCTTGGCAGCTGAAATGGTGTATGGCGACCCGTTGGTCGTTCCTGCTGAATTTTTTTTCATTCTGCAACCTCCTCCGACGATCTCCTTCGTCGTGGGAAAATTTACTCCATGCCGCCAGACTTACAAGCCCCCAGCGAAGCATCAGATAGGGACAGACTTGCACTCTGCAACGCACGTCTTCCTATGCAATGACATTGGCAAGCCACCGCTAACGCCCCCTTACATTCATGGCAAAAAAGACTGGGTCTCCATTGATCGTCTAAAACCTGCTTATATCCTGCCAGATGACCCATCTACATTTCGCCTATCTATATCAGGGCGCCCTATTTAACATGTACAGTAAATCATTTTTAGCGGGGGAGCCATGTACCAACCATGTGTCAAACGATTGTACGTAGTAAAGACATTTTTGTATCTTCGCTCTCCCCTCGCACTGACAGAGACCTGAATAAACATGTCTGTTTTTCTCACCGTTAACTGTTAACAAAACTGGTTGTCGGTTGAACTAGAAATTGACTGTTACGTTTTTATGTCCTTCTTGCCTGGACTTGATGTATATATAAAATGATGTTCTGCAATAAAGTTACTCAGTTGCTTTCATCTTGCCTTCTTAGTCACAGTCTCTCTCGGCCATTTACAGATCACAGAACTGTCTGAGTGTCTTGATGCCAGCAGACGAAACCCGAGTTTGAATAACGCCATCTGTTGGTGACGCACCCAACTACCAGCTTTCCAATCTTCACTAATATTTATTTTCTTTAGACCAGTCTTGGGAGAATTTATAGCATCTCTTTTAAGAATATGTTTTCTATGATTGTTTATCATTTTGTTACTTAAGTTGATTATTCATGATTTTCCTATTTTCTTATTTTTCTTTTTATCTTTATCTTTTCTGATTTCATCTCTCTCTCTCTCTCTCTCTCTCTCTCTCTCTCTCTCTCTCTCTCTCTCTCTCTCTCTCTCTCTCTCTCTTTCTAGGCATGTTTTTGTATCCACATTAGCACTCCTAAAGACAGGGTCTCATTGGCGGATCCAATTTCTCTAGGACCAGTCACAAACAAGAACCTGTAGCTCTTCTTAATAATGATCAGTAGATTTGTAGATTTCTGCTTCTCTAATTAAATCTACTACTAATAATAATAATAATACTATTACTACTACTACTACTACTACTACTACTACTACTACTACTACTACCTGGAATCAATGAAAAATTCATAATAATAAAAGTAATATTAAGATGTTTTCATAATAGGCTGATGAACATTGAGGATAACACAATTTTGATCTCAAGATCAGTGGAACAAATTTACCTTGATTTGAGGCCGACGTTTTTCTCATTAGATCTTTAAAACAATTTGCTTCTGATCACAATCAATTACACCGAATTGTACATCGGAAATGTTTCGCTTTATTAGTTGGAAATTCATAGGGAGAGTTAATTGGTCTCTTGTTTGCTAGATAGGGATTTCTAATTGCTTTTCTTATTTGGATAATTAGATAAATTGTATATTCATAATGTGAAAATTGAGTGAAACAGGACATTTTTATGGCACAAAATAAATGTAGAATAGTACAGTGGTAACGTTTTTTTCCTAGCATTCGCTTGGCAGCAGATCGATCCCAGCCCGCGACCGCTATTTCAAGCTTTCCATTGGTGAGGCTACTGGTGTGGTTGGGCACCAGAGTGGGGGTTTGGGGATTTGGGCTTGCCCGGCTGACGTTCTGGTGAGCATCTATTCTGATGAAACTGGAACTGAAACCAGATGTCTTTGCCTTTACCTTTATTTTGTATTTTTTAAGGTAAAAGACAGTATCATGTATTTAAAAAAAGGATTTTAAGTGATTAAATTATGTGTAGAAAAATCATTGCTATTTTCTTTTAGCAAAGTTAGATATTTTTTAAGAACATGAAAACCTTTTTTTTTATAAGAAAGGTATAGATTTTTGGTTGATATTTCATCATTCTAATAAAGGTAATACTTCACTATAGCTGCCTCAAATATTTCGGGTGAAATAAGCCCCACCCCCTGATGACGTCATAGTCAATCATGTAGTTTCCCACGTTAGCAGTGGTCACAACACATCCCCTTAAAGTGATTATAAGTTATTACAGCGTGAAGTTTGTAAAGTGGTGCATTATGATCGCTGCTGACATTGGATACAACGTGATTGGCTATGACGTCAACAGAGGGCGGGGCTTATTTCAACATGAATCTTTGCAGTGACTATAACTAACCTCTAAACAATTAGGATCACAATAGGCCATAGTGCCTTAAAGGCTCTAATTGGTTAACATGATTATTAACGGCAAAAATTATTTCAAGATTTGTTTAAACTTTAACAAACCTTTAAACTTTAAAGGTTTTAAAGGTCGCTCATAAACGGCAGAGGCAAGGGACAGGGACAATGCCTTCGTGACTGGTCATATATCCATAAGATCAAACCCCAAGGGCCTCTCCAAGCAAGCTAGGGCCAGGAAAGATCAAGAAATGGCTGTTGATAACTCGGCAAAGTAGACAAATATGGTTCCCACAAACCCCACCCCCATCCCTACCTCCCAAGGAAGGGTGAGGTTACAGATGCTACCAGAAAGAATCTAGGATCTCGAACTCCAGCCCAAAATATTGCGAGGAAGGGGCGTTTTCAATGGGATCATCTCAGACACTTAATATTTCAGGTTGATTACCCGAACAGATTTTTGAATTGTTCTCGATTTTTTTTTTTTTGTCATGCACTTGCTAAAGTGTTTATAAACTTTCCCATTTGTATTCCCTCGGTTCACTTTATCAAATAGACATAATCTGATGAATATTATCAATTATTAATGAGAAAAAATATCCTTCATTTCAATACTTTTCATTACTTAAATTCTGAGCTTTAAACAAGTAAATAACGAAATGAATTATATCCTTTGGAAAATTATCATACTAAACAACTACTTTAGATAATTTTACTAAAACTTGTGCTAATCTAAAATAAATGACAAATAATCTACCCCAGTTTAATAGATTAGAATAAAATGTAAGCCTCTCCAGTGAAGAAAAAAAATTGTAACCTCACACTAAAAAAAGAAATATATATATATATATATATATATATATATATATATATATATATATATATATATATATATATATATATATATATATATATATATATATACATATATATATATATATATATATATATATATATATATATATATATATATATATATATATATATATATATATATATATATATATATATATATATATATATATTTGTTGGACACTACACTAAAAGTACTGCATGATTTTCCCTGATAGAAAGCTTCCACTTTCATCACATGTTTTGTCATGAGACTAAAGGGAAAAGGAATAATAGCAACATGAAATTTCATTAAAAGTCGTGAATAGGATTATTATAGTATACCTCTTACATTATCACATTAATCAAACCGCTCTCTCTCTCTCTCTCTCTCTCTCTCTCTCTCTCTCTCTCTCTCTCTCTCTCTCTCTCTCTCTCTCTCTCTCTCTCTACATGTTTTTGTATACCCCCCAAGCACTACTAAAGTCTGACTCTCATTGGCTGACAGCATCTCTCGTGGACCAATCACAGACCAGACCCTACAGCTATTCTTAGAAAAGAAAGTCTTCCTAAAATCGACGTTCGGTCGAATGTATTTAAGGTTGGGAATCATTTTTGATTATCCAAGATCAGTGAACTTTAATCGTGAATGTGAATTTGAAAACTCTGTACACAATGATGCAAGGATCCGATTTGTTAACTGTGAGAGAGTGAAGCAAAAACAACTTTTAATGTTTCCCAAGAGGGTTGGGGGAAGTGTGGACGACTTTACGATGAGTAGGTGGAGAGAGAGAGAGAGAGAGAGAGAGAGAGAGAGAGAGAGAGAGAGAGAGAGAGAGAGAGAGAGAGAGAGAGAGAGCATATAAGAAAATCGATTCTGTGAAGTTTATTGTCCTTTGAGAATAGATCGATGGGCAGTAGGTATATATATATATATATATATATATATATATATATATATATATATATATATATATATATATATATATATATATATATATATATATATATATATATATATATATATATATATATATCGATCTTTTGATAGATAAATATGGAGACTAAAAAGAGGTAGACATAAATAGACACACGTGTGGATAGACAGATAGACAAACGTACTGATTGATAAATAGATATATAGGTAGATAGGCTGTCAGATATTTAAGTAGATATACAGACAGATATCATGGTAGATAGATGGATAAATATCTCAGTAATTAAATAGACATTGAGAGAGAGAGAGTATTTTTTTCAATTAGGGTAGGTAATAATCAGAATTCTGTAAACAGTATTATGATAAGGCGCCTCCCGTAGACATGTAAGAAATTACAAGGATTTTAGATGTCTCAAAGACTTTTAGTCCATCTGCTGAGACCCCATCTGCTCTCGAGTAGAGAGAATTAGTTTAAACATTTTGAGAGTTTCTATGATCTTGTCGAACTTCTTCTTGAAATCGTTTACTGTGTTACTGTTCACTACATCCACTGTAATTCTAATTTGCATGTAAAGAAAATACCACAGAGAGAGAGAGAGAGAGAGAGAGAGAGAGAGAGAGAGAGAGAGAGAGAGAGAGAGAGAGAGATTTTATTCTTAAATCTTTCTCTTCCTTTCATTTCTATTGAAAGTTTCTCGTTTCTCGCGAGAATATTTAGACATTTTGATGTGAGAGAATATTAAATCTGAAAACGAACCCTGCGAACATCGTACATCGTTTTATAAACTCTCTTACACCAGCAAAGCTTACCGAGTAATGTCATGTTAAATGGACATGCTTCATCAAACCCCCCCCCCCCCCCCCCCCTCTCCTCTCTCTCTCTCTCTCTCTCTCTCTCTCTCTCTCTCTCTCTCTCTCTCTCTCTCTCTCTTTTCCAGAGGCTTGTCAAAGTTGAAAACATTTCTAAGAAGGTAAGAAGATTCTGAAATATATAACTCATACCAGAAAGAAAAACATGGCGATATTGTTGGAACATTTCGTATATTGACTTCGGACTCTTTTAAGTCTTTGTAAAACCGTAATAAAAGCTCACATTTCAACAAAATAAAACCTTCACGGTGCAAGTGGTTACCTCTGTAATGGTATTGTGTACTGCAAGGCTTTTGCAGATTTGCATGATACTGTCAGTGAAGTGTCATAAGAGAACAATTGACTCCGATTGCAATATTTTTCTGCAAAAGAATGACACGGATTCTAAACACCAAAAGACGACTTCCTATTAATAGTTCATTATTGCTTTGGGGGGAAAAATAATCCATAAGAAATATCTTAAGATGAATTCTTAGCGAAAGATACAATTAGGCTGAAGCTTTTCTTTGTGGTGGTGGGGGGGGGGGGGTTATCAAATCTGTTTTTTTACAGATATTTTTACATTTTCTAGGTCGTCACTCGTGTGTTTTATCTCTTGTTTACAGATATCCTTACAATTCTTTTGTCAACATTCATCCACTTTATATTTTGTTTAAAGATATGTTAACAATTACTTTCCTTACTTGTTTACTCCTAATGAAACATTTCATAACATTTCGTAACATTTCTCCTCTACCAGTTCCCGTTTTCTTAACTCTGACGTCACGCAAGAATATCATCATCATCCTAGTAAATGTGGGATTCACACTGACATCAATCTTCCTTTATATTCACAAAAGGTAACATCAAATCAGTGACTCTTGAGCTAAAATCTCTACAAATTCGCATCATTATTCTGATTTTCTTGAGGTTCTTCTCTTGCCTTTAGACATTATTTGAAAAAAAATTCTATCGATGATCACTGATAAAGTAAAATTCTTCTCGAAATTGTTTTCTCCATTTTCTTCATAACTTTATAAAAAGATATTATTTTTTATTGTGAGAGACAGCCTCCATCCTTTATCCATCTAATAAAAGCTTTTCTACGAACCTTTCTCTTTAAAATTGGAATTCCTTTTTATCCTTACCATCAATGACGCATTTCCATTAAGATTTAGCTGTCACTTTTGACGGATCGAATACACTAATATATATATATATATATATATATATATATATATATATATATATATATATATATATATATATATATATATATATATATATATATATATATATATATATATATATATATATATATATATATATATATATATATATATATAACGGATTTTGAGCGAAGCGAAAAATCTATTTTTGGGTGAGATGGCCATGTCGTCCTGATGGAAGTTCCTATAGGGTACCTTCCTAGGGTATATTACAACTACGGCGATATTCCCAGAGAATTTACCTTAAGGTACCAGAATTCTAACTCCTGGAGCGAGTATCCCTCGTGAAAGGGATATCGCGACATATCAGAGGACGTATTCTAGACACGACACATGGCAATCTACATCCTGGACAGAGATTTCGTCTCGTAGGAGGTGATTGGCGAGATACGAATTCGGGAAAGAAAAAGGGGAGCCGCTCCCAAGGCTTCCCTATCCTCCGATTCGTATGCGTGCCTGGCGCCAATCCTGGCGCCATCTGTATTCCTTGTAGCGTACACGAGGTGCTACAGATACTGTATGTAGGGAGGGGTCCTACAGCCCTTTCTTAGAAAGGCAAGGGCGGGTCCATCAGGACGACATGGCCATCTCACCCAAAAATAGATTTTTCGCTTCGCTCAAAATCCATTTTTTGGGCTCAAGCCATGTCGTCCTGATGGAAGTGTACCAGAGCATTACTGTATCTGTGGATTCTCAGAACGTGCCGTACTACCCGGAGGTAATTTTTTCCCGGTCGATTAGACCTAGAGACCTAAGATGTTACCATTATACATCTTTTCAACTAACTATAAACCATGTTAGAGCTTCCTGCCCCCTACAGGGAAGAGTCCTACTAGACTCTGGAAAAGTCTCGAAGAGTACATATACCTATGTATGAATACCAGGCAAGCTAATATAGTGGTCTCGCCCTATATTATGTAAAGCATAGTTTGTATAGAACCACTGCGTCAATATATATTGACCAGTAATCCGCACAATACTTGTATTGGACAAAGGTTTATATCCGCATAGGAAGAAACTAATAAAACCGCCCTCGTCCCTTTATGGGACGGAGTCCTCCCATTAGGGGACTTACATAAACCAATGCAACATAGCTTGCATAACAGAACAATTCTATAAGAATTATCCCAGATAAGATACATAGAATTAAATGCTCAATTATACCAATAAATTGACACAGGTGAAAGAGACGCAAGGTTCTCAAGAACAAGTTTATTGACAGACAATAAACAGACAGGTTAACAACAAATATATATATATATATATATATATATATATATATATATATATATATATATATATATATATATAAAAGAGGATAACCCAAAACTTTAAGCATAAGTATGATAGTAAACAGAACTTGTTTATCTGAAAGAAAAACCATTAAACGCCACTTAATATGATACCGAGGTATCAAGTCATAAAAGTCTGTATTACAAATCAATCACATTAGCGTTAGAAACGCTCGGCACACATGTCTGAACTTATGCTAGGTTCACCTTTGAAAGAAGGAACAGTCTATGTAGGCACTTGGTGCCCTCCTTTAGTTTGTAGTACAGTATGTATCTACACACTCACCCTGGACTTAATCGTCCCAATTAAGACCACTGTTCCTCGCAGAGTTAAACAGTAGGGTTAACTACACGACCCACTGCTACCACAGATCTCTTAAGTTCCTCTACTTGCTTCGCATAGTTGCGAAAGAACACCCTGGAAGACTTCCAGCCCGTGTATGAACGGAGATGTTCAAAATCCATACGATTAAAGAAATTTAGGGATGAGGCAACTTTCCTCGGATCGTGACCTGCGGGTGTACTGTCAGGATCCGCTCTGCGAATAAAATATGTGATTTTCGCTCTGAGTTGATTCAGAGATAAATTTGAGCCTGATGTTTCTCCCCTGAATAGTTGACCACCCTTGAAGTCTGAAGTTCTACGAAGATAGACCTTTAGGCATTCTACTGGACATAGAGATGCATCTTCTTTCAGAGGGCAGATTCTCCAGGGACCCCACCTGTTGGTGGGTAACTCATTCTTGGCGAGAAACGTAGGATCCGGAAACAGGTTCAGATCCCCCCATCCAGGAACTGAACACGACCTGCCTCTCTCGAGAGGGCTACGATCTCAATAACCCTGGCCCCGGACGCGAGTGCAAATAGGAAAATAACTTTTTGCGTCAAATCCTTTAACGCATATTCTTCATTGCTCAACAGGGAGGCGAAATGAAGAACTTTGTCTAAAGACCATGAGATGGGCTTTGGAGGTGCTGAAGGTCTGAGCCTAGCGCAGGCTTTCGGAACTTTATTAAAGATCTCGTTACCCAGGTCGATCTGGAAGGTAAATAAAATGGGTCTCATCAAAGCATATTTACACACTGAAATCGTGTTAGCTGCCAAACCTTGGCCATGGAGGTGGATGAAGAAAGATAAGCAGAAGTCTGTTGAGATCTCCTGTGGATTCTTTGCCTTTACAAAGGCCACCCATTTTCTCCAAGATGACTCATATTGCCTTCTAGTAGATTTGCACTTATATTCTTCTAGGAAGTCTATGCTGGCTTTCTCACCGCAAGGGCGAGAAAATCATGAGCTGCAGGGTCCGGGTTTTCTGTAATGAAGCGCAGACAGTCGACTTCTGGACTCGCTGGGTCAGAACTGGATGTGGTAGCGGCACAAACTTCATCTGTAGTTCCAACGCCAAGGGGAACCACATACTGTTCGGCCACTTTTGGGCCACTATTGCCGCTACCCCCTTGAAGGATCTCTGTTTGTTGAGGACCCTCAACAGAAGGTTGTGAGGAGGGAACAGATAAATCCTGGACCATCTGTTCCAGTCGAGGGACATCGCGTCCACTGCTTCCGCTAAGGGGTCCTCGTACGGGGACACGTACAGGGGCAACTTCTTGTTGTCTTTCGTCGCAAAGAGGTCTATCTGCAGTTCTGGGACTTGATTCAGAATGAAGGAGAATGATCCTGCGTCTAAGGACCATTCCGACTCTATCGGTGTGAACCTGGATAGAGCGCCCGCTGTCACATTGCGGACTCCTTGAAGGTGAACTGCCGACAGGGACCACTTCTTCTTTTCCGCCAATCGGAAAATGGCTAACATCACTTGGTTGAGAGGTGGTGACCTCGACCCTTGTCGATTCAAGCATCTCACAACCACCTCGCTGTCCATCACCAATCTTATGTGGATCGAGTGATGCGGGGAGACTTTCTTTAAGGTAAGGAGCACTGCCATAGCTTCTAGAAAGTTTATATGAAAGGTCCTGAATAGCTTGGACCAAGTCCCCTGGACTTTTTTCCGATGAGAGTGACCTCCCCATCCCTCCTTTGAGGCGTCTGAGTGAATCGATATCGACGGGGGAGGTGGCTGAAGAAGAACCGACTTCTTTAGATGTCTGGCTTGGGACCAAGGCCTGAGAAGAGTACTTAGCCGAGGCGGCACTGGTCTTTTCAGATCTCTTCGCGGGTTTGATGCATACCTTCTCCAAACTCCGGTTGCATCCTTTAGCTGTGCTCTTAGCACTGGGTCTGTCACTGAAGCAAACTGGAGAGAGCCTAGTACCCTCTCCTGTTCGCGTCTTGATATCCTTTCGGAATCTAGAAGTCTGTTGACAGAGCCCGCTATCTCCTTCCTTTTCTTCGTCGGGATGGAGAAACTGTGTAACAAAAGGTCCCAGTGGATTCCCAGCCACTGGAACCTTTGGGATGGAGAAAGTCGAGACTTTTTTCTGTTGATCTTGAAGCCTAGGTACTCTAGGAACTGGATCACCTGACTGGAAGCTTGCAAGCATTCTGTCTCGGATGCTGCCCACACCAGCCAGTCGTCCAGGTAGGCTACTACCTGAATTCCCTTTAGGCGTAATTGTTTGAGAGCTGCGCTCGCAAGCTTCGTGAAAATCCTTGGGGCTATGTTTAGCCCGAATGGCATGGCTCTGAAGGCGTATAGTCTCCGTTGTAGCCTGAACCCTAGGTAGGGGGAGAGTCGACGGCTGATTGGAATGTGCCAATAGGCGTCTGACAAGTCTATAGAGACTGAGTATGCCCTCTCGGGCAGTAAGGTCCTTATGTGTTGCAGTGTTAGCATCTTGAATTTGCAATTCACTATGAACTTGTTGAGTGGCGACAAGTCCAGAATGACTCTGAGCTTTTCAGAGTCTTTCTTGGGAACACAAAACAGCCTCCCTTGGAATTTGATGGACTTCACCTTTCGGATCACCTTTTTCTCCAACAGTTCTTGAACGTACTCCTCCAGAACGGGGGTGGAGTGTTGGAAAAACCGAAGGCATGGGGGGGGGAGTGCTGTACCAGCTCCAGCCCAGTCCATTCTTGAGTAGGCTTTGGGCCCAGGGATCGAAGGTCCAGCGATCCCAAAATTTTATCAGTCTCCCTCCTACCGGTATCGTTTCACTTGGACTGCCGTCCTGAGGTCTTGCCTCCCTGACCACGACCACCTCTGAATCCCCTTCCCCTTGAGGGGCGCCTAGACGAGCCTCTGGCTGCTCCTCTAGGTTTTGCACGAAAGGAAGAAGACTGTCCTTCGAACATTGGGGTGAATGTGGATGACTGACCTGGCACAGCCTGGGGTACCCACTGAAAAGTAGTCGGGGTTTGTGCCACCATCTTGGGCACTGGAGGCAATGGCAATTGCAGTTGCTGTTGCTGTCTAAAAGGCTTTGCTGACCGAGACGGTAGCGTAGTCCTCATATTCTTCCTCTTTGGTTGAGGACCCTCATTCGGGGAAGATTTTCTTTTGATAGCCAGGCCCCACTTCTGGAGAAGGTTTCTATTCTCCACGGTGGCCTTATCAACAACCTCTTTGACCACATCGGTAGGGAAAAGGTCTTTTCCCCAAATGTTGGAGGAGATTAACTTCCTTGGCTCGTGTCTCACCGAGGCCCCGGTGAACACGAACTCCCTGCAAGCTCTCCTTGCCCTGACGAAGCTATAAAGGTCCTTCGTCACTGTGGCTAGGTGAGACTTAGCCACTACCATGAACATTTCATGGACCTTGGGGTCACTTGCCATCGTCTCAAGAGAGTCTGATGAGACATTGAGGCAGCCAGTCTTTCTTTTGTCTCGAACTCTCTTCGTAAAAGAGAGTCGGACAGCTTGGGGAGGTCCTCGCCGAATTGCCGTCCGGCAATATCAGCCTCCAACTTTCCCACTGAGAATGTCAGATGGACATCCTTCCAGTGTTTGTGGTCCATAGGCAAGGCCAGCGACAAGGGTTTACATTCCTCCAGGGAGGGGCAAGGCTTGCCGGCCTCGACTGCCTTTAGGACAGCCGCAAACCCTTTCTGTAAAAAGGGGAAGGCTCTAGCAGGAGAGGACACAAAAGAAGGGAGCTTCTTGTTCATGAGGCTACCTTCGAGTTAGAGAAGCCCCTCTCTTTCATCGAGGATGAAAGTAGGGCTTGAGCCTTAGTGTGGTCCATAATTATGACCTCCTTCGGCTCTGTCTCCTCCCTTGAAGCTGGTTCTTTTCTCAGCCGGACATAGCAGTCCGGATATGATGCCTTGCTGGGCCAAAATTCCACCTCCTCTAGTGGAACTGAACCCAGCTTATCCGAGATGACGATCTTTCCAGTCGTCATTGGCATGTGCTCAGCATACCTCCAGGGGTTAGCATCTGAGCATACGGGAAGGTCTTTCACATTGAGCCCTTTCCGGGGGCCCACGTGATTCTGCCAGGGACTGCATACGCAGTTCCATAGCAGCCGCCTTCTCCTGATTCTCCTTCTGCATTTGTTGGATCATTCCAACAATCGAAGAGAGGGCCTGTCCCAGTTCTACTGGGAGACCGGCCGATGTTGAGGGGATAGGATCCGGAATCTGAACCGGAATAGCCGACACCCTCGTCGACCTCATCCTCTACGACATCCGGGGTTTGAACTTCATCCTGACCTTCTGCCAGGAGGTCTTGTTCCAAACGTTCGTTCAGGTCAGACATCCTGTCATCTAACTGGATGTCTTGCATCGCAACTGCGACTTCCACGTCCACCTGGACTTGATCTTGAGGGATCTCCTCTTGAGGCTGTGGAATCACTGCATCAGCTGATGCCTGGGGAAAAAGATACGCCCCTCATCTTCTCACTTGGAAGATAAGGGCCAGAGGTGTTCTTCTTGAAGCCCCTTACCCAAGTACGAAGCTTTTCCCTTGCTATATCCCTTGATTCCGCCGTTCTAGGGGAATCAAAAGCCTCAGTAATCAGGGTCCCAATACTGGAGATCATCCTTGGAGACAGCGCATGCTGCATGTCTCCTACAACACTCATGTCCTCAGAGGTTCTTGCTGCGGACATTGCAGAAAACATTTCCGCACTTCGGAGGGTCCTCCTGTAAAGAGAAGAAATGTCCATGAGTATCAAGTGAACTATGTATCACTGGATATGCATAGTATAGCATAACAATTCATAAAGGAAAGACACACACTTGTGTTTCCCTCACAACCCATTGTTGCAGCCTTCCAGATAATAAAATAAAAAATGGTTTATCTCTTCTAGAGTAACCAATGCAAGGTTTCCAGAGGAAACAGGTGGAGCTCACACCTAAGCAATGATTTTAAAATCCTGGATAATAGACAGGGAAGAACTCAGCTTCCTATCTGAGGGCAACAGCAAAGGGGTGTGCAAGAAAACACAATAGTGTTAGAAGACACAGTGCTGTACCAAAACCCTTACTATAGTTTTCCTCTTACTGTATATGCTATACAGAAGAATACTAGTACAGTATAGGGGGATGTTTGCCGGCCTGCCTTTGCCGGCCGGCACACACCACAACTAGCTTTAAATTATACTACTTAACAGCTATAGGGCGGCAGCACTCTGGTTCAAATGCCTGTGCCGGTCGGCAGCAACTGCCGGCCGGTAACAGCCAGTGTTGGCCGGCAATGGCTGCCGGCCAGCAACTACACAAGGTAGTACCCAGCTGCCGGCCACACTCTTGGTGACCGGCAGACTAGGGCTGACATAAGCCGGCCGGCAAAGGTACAAGACCGATGCCAGCCGGCAGCAAAAGAACCAGAGGACTACACTTGCCCGGCTGCCGGCCTATGAGGCCGGCAGCCGGGACAGGTACAGCACTTAGAAGAAAAATAGAATGGATGCCGGGATAAGAGTGTACACAACCTCCAAGCCCGGCAACCGAAAGAGTGCATATAAGGAAGGGAGAAACTAATTCAGGCTTCCTTGACCAATGCCGTCCGGCTCTGCCGGCAGGCATGGATGAGGGACCAAGAGAGGTCCGGGCAGCACTCGAAAACATAAGA
This sequence comes from Palaemon carinicauda, assembly GCF_036898095.1. Lineage (NCBI taxonomy): Eukaryota > Metazoa > Arthropoda > Malacostraca > Decapoda > Palaemonidae > Palaemon > Palaemon carinicauda. The sequence continues at coordinate 31,237,260 of NC_090756.1, forward strand.
CCCTTGCCGGCCAGCAGCTCTGCCGGCTGAGTCAATTCCACATCCTAACCTATACTAGGTCCAGATGTAGAACGACGTACAGTACAGTAATGGCTCGGCCATTACGAAGAAAGAGGGGGAAGGGACAAGAGGGTCCTGCCAACCTTGCTTTAGTGACAGATCACCCGCAGCCAAGAAACTTATCTTAGCCTAAGGGAGATCTAAGGGGGAAGGCCAGCAATACTTGCCAGCTCCCAGAGCACCAAAGCAAGGAAGGCATTACTACTCCCAAGGGAAGAACTTATCCTCCCCCGAGAACAGCAACAAGGACTAGTCTGGTAGATCACAAAAGAAGGAATCATAACCACAGAAACCTTCGGTAGTGACCTAAGGGAGCTAAGCTCCCTTTATCTGTGTTAGGTCAGTGAGGGGGACTCAGCCCCAAGCCAGACAACACAGACTCAGACTAAAAAACTCTGTTGTTCTGTCCCTCTTGAACCATAACTACAGGAACAGGAGGGTACAGTAACACCCTAGTATAGTTTTATCGAAAATAAATTCGGAAAAAACCACTTAGGGATAAGCCTAAGGCTTAAACAGAGGGAAAGGAATTGCATACCTTATCCGAAGAAAAGAAGCAACCGGGGAGTATGATAGGGTATACTAAGGCTCCATAAGCTACTAGCCTAGGCACCAAAAGAATCGATTACCTAAATCACCGACACTCACTCGTATACTATCTTGGAAATATTCCACACAGTCTAAAATGTATAAAATATAGCCTAAAGCTTCGATAAAATTTTAATTACACTCGGAAAAACCATAATCATGCATGAAGTACTAGGACCAAACGACTAGGCTACATGGCCTAGCGTAGGCCAGAATGGCGAATACTTCGCCAAAAAAATACTAAGCACGAAAGGAAATCCTATGTAATGCTAAATAGCTAAAATTTATTAAAGCAAAACAACCAGGAATGTCGCTCTGACTAACTAAATTATACCTAGCGAGCGACAGCGTCCAAGACGCCTCTGGTAGGCTACGGCTCTTGTATCAAAGATTAATCCTATTAATCACTCAAAATTTTACCAAGAGCCTACATTTTTACATAAAAGACACTATACTCAACTTATCAGAGGCCGACGAAGACGGAGAAGCCATGAAAAGCAGAATAAATCCAAGATTTGCGAGAAAAACAGGAAAAAACACCGAGTTGTTAAGCTACGCAAAAAGGAATACAGATGGCGCCAGGATTGGCGCCAGGCACGCATACGAATCGGAGGATAGGGAAGCCTTGGGAGCGGCTCCCCTTTTTCTTTCCCGAATTCGTATCTCGCCAATCACCTCCTACGAGACGAAATCTCTGTCCAGGATGTAGATTGCCATGTGGCGTGTCTAGAATACGTCCTCTGATATGTCGCGATATCCCTTTCACGAGGGATACTCGCTCCAGGAGTTAGAATTCTGGTACCTTAAGGTAAATTCTCTGGGAATATCGCCGT
>NC_090756.1:31251240-31253740 GCF_036898095.1 Palaemon carinicauda
TTACCATCTCTTGTTCAACACACATATCTACCAGTCTCTCACCACTCTCTTTCACCTGGTACGCCATACTTCCCAATGACACCTTCTACCTCTCCAGCGCCCCGCTCTAGCATTCAAGTCACCCATGACAACTACATAATTCCTTCTACCCAGTCCTTCTACACACCTAGTTAATTCATTCCAGAACTCATTCCGCTCTTCTTCCCTTTCCTCACTACCTGGCCCATACACACTGACAAACGCCCAACATTCCCTACCCAACCTAACCCTTACCCACATTAACCTAGAGGATATCTCCTTCCATTCCACTACTTTACCTGTCATCCATTCACTCAGCAATAACGCCACACCCTCTCTCGCTCTTCTCCTTTCAATCCCAGACACTCTACCAGACATTTCACCAAACATCACTTCACCCTTTCCTTTCATCTTTGCCTCGCACAAGGCCAATACATCCATCCTTCTACTTCTCAATATACTTCCAATCTCACATCTTTTACTCTCTATCGTACTACATCCACGCACATTCAAACACCCCAAAACTAGAGTGCGGGGAGCAGTCACTCTCCCCACAGATCCATCTCTCTGTCTTTGTCTCGTAGGATTTTTTATACAGGAGAGGGAGTTCCCAGCCCCCTCGTCCCGTCCCTTTTAGTCCCTCTTACGACACACAGGGATATCGTTGGCGCTATTCTAATTTTTATATGCCCCCGCGGCCACAAGGGGCATATATATATATATATATATATATATATATATATATATATATATATATATATATATATATATATATATATATATATATATATATATATATATTCAAGTTTACAAGTAATTGTATTCATATTCCTTCTTAGCTTATTGCATTAATTTTCAAATGTAATAGAGAGTAAAACAAGAAGTCAGACATATATGAATCTGTGTTCGACGTAGGGCCAGAGAACCATTCCTTCCCAAGTCTGCAAGGAAGGAATTTTCATATCCACAATATGAGCAACTCTCCCCCCCCCCTCCGCCCCCACAAGGTTCATGTGAATAAATCAGGACCAGTAAATGCCGCGAGTTCATTTCCTGTAATGACTCCATGACTCCCCCCAGCCTATAAGTGAAGCCCCAAGTTGCAATGAAACGCTTTTCTAGGAGACTGAAACGATGTGTTTTATATATATTCGTTTTATGAATTTTTTTTCTTAATGGTTAATATGAATTAATGTTTGTGCAACAAAGAAAAATTTATTGTCAATTATGAAGTACCCGGTAAAGCTAGTTTAGAGCTCTTTTTAGGGTTAAAAACACGATGAATTGTACAAACTAAGAATTTTCGGGTATACACTGGCATAGAAAGAGCATAAACATACGCAATTGGAAGAACATGTTTATGGTCTTTTCCTTGCACTGGACTAGAAACCGATGGAGAAGATGGCGAGCATATGAGAAATATATATATATATATATATATATATATTATATATATATATATATATATATATATATATATATATATATATATATATATATATATATATATATATATATATATATATATATATATATATATATATATATATATATATAACTATTTCTTGTGTGTAATGTAGGCCAAAAATGACGCAATGGCAATGGCATGGGGTGATAAAGTAATGTCCTTAGACAGCTGGCAACATAGAGTTAGGTTGTAAATCCCATAGGATGGGAAAGGCCTTTAAATTGCATATTGACTTCATAAAGTCAATTGCAGCTATATACGTTAAGTCGGTCATTTTACTAAACACTAATTTTGAAATAAAAATAAAACCTGGAGATAACATGTGTATTAGGTATACAGTATAGCATAAACTGTTTGAGAAAGTAAAGCTATATGGAAGATATTGTAATGCATATGCTTATCATACACGCTCATACATTATATGATTGCTCTCTCTCTCTCTCTCTCTCTCTCTCTCTCTCTCTCTCTCTCTCTCTCTCTCTCTCTCTCTCTCTCTCTCTCTCTCTCTTACCCTGGTAATAAAAAACTGTTTAAGCTTGATAAAGGTTTTATAGCTTCGTTATCCTCAATTATTTGTAAATAAGCTTGTTAATAAACCAGCCATGTATCGTCAATCTTTCTGTTACGACGTAGTCGCTGCTTGCTACAAGTCTTCCTCCGTCAGCCAGAAGTTCGAAAGTACCAGTTCTTCTTGAATAACTCCTTCAACACAAACCATTTTCACTACGAAAACAACTGGAGCCAAAAGGCAATAGATCAAACACATATTACCTCGTCTTTCCTCTTGATGCAGTTTCTCGTTGTCCGAACTATCCGAGTAGAGGATTTGTGCAAGCAATAAAGACGTAAGTCTCACCTAATTGACGTTTGAAATGGCGCTATGCATCTTGATCCAGACAGTCCTGGGTCGTCCTCGGGGAACTGAAAAGGAATGTCGGCCTGATGATGGAGAGATTAGGAAAAATTCAATCATTTTTCATTTGATAACAGTTTGACTGTAGTCTTATTTTAGAA
>NC_090756.1:31263939-31271439 GCF_036898095.1 Palaemon carinicauda
GTATATAGTATAAAAAGTAATGGGCCAAGAACACTACCCTGTGGAACACCGGATATCACATTCTATAATCACTATGGTGCCCATCAACAACAACTCTTTGAGATCTATTACTTAAAAAATCAATAATAATGCTAAGAAACGACCCACCCACTCCCAACTGTTTCAGTTTGAAAACAAGGGCCTCATGATTAACACGGTCAAAGGCAGCACTAAAATCAAGGCCAATCATACGAACTTCCCGACCACAATCAAGGGATTTCTGTACAGCATTGGAGATTGTAAGAAGGGCATCACATGCTCCAAGGCCTTTACGAAAACCAAATTGCAAACTAGGGAGTAGATGATTACCTTCAGCAAACCTGTGTGTATATATATATATATATATATATATATATATATAATATATATATATATATATATATATATATATATATATATATATATATTATATATATATATATATATATATGATAAATGTAGCACATTTAGACGTGTTTTATATATTCAAATAAGCCATATATATATTTGATACATTAATGTCTGGATTCTCTTAAGAGAATCCAGACATTAATGTATCAAAAATATATATGGCTTATTTGAATGTGTGTGTGTATATATATATATATATATATATATATATATATATATATATATATTATATATATATATATATATATATATATATATATATATATATATACTGTTTATATACATATACATATATATATATATATATATATATATATATATATATATATATATATATATATATATATATATATATAATCGATTTAGTCCTTAATTTGAAATACCCTAGAAGAATTATTGAAAACCTATTGCAATTTTTTTTATGCTGAACCGGCGGACAGTAAGTCTTTTTTTTTTCTATTTTTTAATGGTAGATCTATTCCTATGATGTTACTGTTCTTAAAATATTTCATTGTAATTGCTCATTACTTTTCCTGTATTTTATTCATTTCCCTATTTCCTTTCCTCACAGGGCCTTTTTTTCCTTATTCGAGCCCTTTGGCTTATAGTATCCTGCTTTTACAACTACCTGTGTATTTCACGGACCATGACACCCTCTTTTTTTTAATATAACTAATGAACTAGGCTTCTGATTAATGTGAAACTGAAACCACCAGAGTTTGAGACACCGACCTAATTAAGAAAAATGGATTCAAGCATCTACTCCGCAGTATTGTCTTACTTTATATAGAGAAATGTCATCTAAATTTGTGGTTATGGCGAGAACGGAAATTAAGACCTGGCAACTAGGCGTAGAATGACGTATGTAAACCATGACGTGAGCCCCTGACGTTTACACCTGCCACGCCCCCTTTCTGTATGGTTATTAAAAGATATATAAATTGTAGTGAATTATACTGTTCTTTGATGGAATCTAAAGATACTGATTAGTTATTATATTTAAATAAACTAATTTTTAGACTCACTTGTGTTTATTATTAATTAATAGTTAATTTTACGAAAAAAAAGACCAAAAAATTAAAATCTCGGAAGGCAGTCAGAGAGGTGATCGCGCTAGGGAAGGTACCACGCCTGTTACATACGGTAATTGACAAGGCTCCTGCTGACACTTTACTCACTTACTACTATTGACATTTTATATCATGTCTAGAATGCTTCACCATTGTCCACAAGGTTGTCGTAATGCTTTTGTGTTGCGACTCTTTACATACTTCAAGAGGGAACAACACAACAATAAACTGATAATTGGATTGAATAGGTTGGTATCATGTTGTCATGTTTAATGCCGTACCATCACGGACATATATAGTTGAATATGATGCATTATCAGATTCTCTCTCTCTCTCTCTCTCTCTCTCTCTCTCTCTCTCTCTCTCTCTCTCTCTCTCTCTCTCTCTCTCTCTCACACACATACACTGTATATATATATATATATATATATATATATATATATATATATATATATATATATTATATATATATATATATATATATATATATATATATATATAATGAGAGGTTGCTCAATAGATAACTACACGAAAACAAATATTTTTTACCCAAACAGACCGTATGGCCGAGTTGCTCATGTCATGGACATGACAAGGAATGCCGTTCGTCAATTGGTCAAGCACACCACACATTCACGGCCAATTGCAGAACAACTATCTCCACCATCATCACCCTCATTGCCAGTACTATCAAGAGCTCCATCGCCATCACCATTAGCACTGCCCTCATCAAATCCAGTACAGTCTAATTTCATACAGCCAGCTGAAGATATGTTCGACTCTTTTACCATCGGTGCAATTCGCCGATATGTTCACAACAGGTTCTTGTCAAAGGATACCTTTACAATTACTACTCTAACAAGAGAACTCAAGAAGGAAGGTATTTTACCTGAAGGCACATCGGAAACTTCGCTTTGGAGAGTACTTCACAAGATTGGATATCGATATAAAACGACACAACGAAAAATGTATGCTAAAAAAGAGTCCTTAGACAAAGTATGTAAAAGAAACGGGCTCTCAGAGCTCTCATACAGTATCGTGAGGAAGGAAGACAGGTGGTCTATTTAGACGAAAAATGGTTTACGACAAGGATGAGCCACAATAAAGAATGGGTAGATACAACTCAGCCATCCACAACTAACACACATAGCCGACAGGTTCCACCAGGAGATGGTGAACGCGTTGTTGTGGTAGCAGCTGGTATACAGCTAAGAATAGTAGTGGAGACTATCATGGTGAAATGAATGCTGAACTCTTCCAGCGATGGCTGACAACCAAATTACTACCATCATAGAGGAGCCATCAGTTCTGGTCATCGACAACGCTCCTTACCACAGTCGCCTTACAGAGGAGAGCCACTGTCCAACTACTGGCACCAAAAAAGAGGATTTAATAAAATGGTTGCAGCAGCGCTATATCACATACCCACCATACGCTTTGTGACCTGAACCACTCAAAATATGCAAGGAAAATCGACCACCCCCCAGATTCACAGTGGACAATACCATTCGCCTGTGGGTTCATGAAATAGTGCGGCTACCACCAGCACACCCGGAGCTAAATGCTATAGAGCAAGTATGGGGTGTCATGAAGAAGTACGTTCGATCATCCCTTCACCATTTTACATGAACGGACCTCGATGCAAGATTGAATGAAGCAAAGTTGTGTGTGACAGAGGACGTGTGGGCAAATGCTGTTCGGCGCTCTGAATACTTTGAGAGAGAGTACTGGTCATTTGATAATATCCATGACAGTGTGGATCCCATCATCATAAGTCTCGCCAGTGACGACGAAGAGGAAGACTTTATTTCAGACAGTTTTGATGGGTAATAAAAAGTGAATGTGAATAAAATATATATATATATATATATATATATATATATATATATATATATATATATATATATATATATATATATATATATATATATATATATATATATTACTTTATATATATATATATATATATATATATATATATATATATATATATATATATATATATATATATATATATATATGTATATATATATATTCTATTTCAGTCTTGTAACTTTATTCATTATAATGTTAGCTGTTATATTACTAATTATGTACAATACATTTATTGTTAATAAAGTATTACTATTCTTCCACCTCCATCCAATCCTCAGCCATATTAAATATTTATAATGACCATGTTATGTGCGCATCCTCAACAATCATTCCATAACTTCAACACAATAATGACTGCATTCCTGCGTTGAAAAATAAAAACACCTTATCTCTATCAAAGATATAATTATATATAATTTCTTGTACTGATATAATGAGGGGGCGTGGCAGGTGTAAACGTCACGGGCCTCACGTCATAGTTAACATACGTCATTCTGCTCCTAGTTGTCAGGTCTTAATTTCCGTTCTCGCAATAACCATAGAATTTAGATGACATTTCTCTATATAAAGTAAGACAATAATGCGGAGTAGAAGCTTGAATCCCTTTTTCTTAATTAGGTCGGTGTCTCAAACTCTGGTGGTTTCAGTTTCACATTAATCAGAAGCCTAGTTCATTAGTTATATTAAAAAAAGAGGGTGTCATGGTCCGTGAAATACACAGTAGGATTATAGCTTAGCTAACAATAACAACAACAACAACAACAGCACCACCACCAACAACAACAGCAATAATAACAACAATGACAACAGCAACAACAACAATAATAATAATAATAATAATAATAATAATAATAATAATAATAATAATAATAATAATAATAATAATAATGACGAAAATAGTCTCTTATTGTTTGAAAATAAGAGGTAATTGACCGTATCTTAATTTTACGAAATTTCTGTTCGACAGAAAAGACGTCCAACAAGACAATACCTCACATCACATTCCTAATATTTCCTCTTCTACTTTTATAAAATATTTATCAACACCGCAATATAAATCACACATATAGAATTAATTTTCATCGTTTTAATTAACTGATTATATGACAATCATTAATTACCTAATATTAATCAAGAAATTATCTCCAACGATAATTATTTTCTCTTATAGTGAGATTACACATCTCATCTCTTGTAGTGGCAAATATCCCCACTCTCTGTCTGGACATCATTCATTGAAAAATTCATTCATTTATTGTGATCATTAGTATTATGAGAATCAATTTAATTAATTTAATCCCCTTCAATTGTTACACATATTTATTCCTGCATATCACAGAGAAACCAATTTCAGCTTAATTAATACCTTTTGTTGTATTGCATTTTCCATATTGGAAATAAACTCCAAAATCACAAATTTGAAATCTGAATTTAAGCTTGTAATCTTTTAATCTTTTGATATCTATATCATGTCAATGTAAATTACGGGATTATTGATAATGGGAAGTAATTAGCTGCAATCAGTGACTTTGATTGCTTTCACAGTTGCCATATTAGGGATAAAGTTGTTAATGAAAATTGATATAAAATTGTTGCATATTCCCCATATATAATAGAGACCAAGTATTTGGTTATAAAGAATAAATAAATAAGTAAATAAATATATATTTATATATATATATATATATATATATATATATATATATATATATATATATATATATATATATATATATATATATATATATATATATATATATATATATATATATATATATATATATATATATATATATATATATATATATATCCGTTCACGCTCAACAGCATTGCCAGATGTATAACTACTCGGTTTCTCCCCATCCCTTCGGGTAGGGCTAAAGATTATTCATATCCTGGTGAGAAGAGGTGAGAAGCGTTGACATGTGTGTATGGGTAAGTGTGCATTCTATCTAAATATTTGGCCGTCATTTCTGACAGGTCGCGTCCACTAGTTTGTCATACTATCCAGTCGGTTATCTATTATTATTATTATTATTATTATTATTATTATTATTATTATTATTATTATTATTATTATTATTTTTATTATTATTAAAGATTCTGATAGTTATTTGATTTTAATTGTGGTTTCTTTTATCTAAAATCAAACTGAAATATAATTTGTTAGGTAAGAGGTGTGCATTATATAAACACAATTTGAATTTTTTCCTGTTGGAGCCCTTGTGCTTATAGCATCCTACTTTCCTAATAAGGTAGTAGCTTGGCTGGCAATAATAATAATAATAATAATAATAATAATAATAATAATAATAATAATAATAATAATAATAATAATAATAATAATATAATAATTTTAATATTAATAATAATAATAATAATAATAATAATAATAATAATAATAATAATAATAATAATAATAATAATAATAGAAATAATAATAATAATAATAATAATAATAATAATAATAATAATAATAATAATAATTCTAGCAGAAATTAATAAAATAATTGGTAACTGAAGTAGAAAAAAATCCCATTTTTTTGATGTTGTGGTTATGGAAAAAGAAAGTAAGTAAATGGTGGAGAAAATCTATCAAATAAACCTATTCCTCAATATCCACATGAGAATAATTATTTTGTTTGTCATGAAAACTCACAGACAACCAAAAAATAACCTGAGAGGAAATAGAACATTTCTACTAATGCATTTGGCACAGACCGTCAGGGTTGTTCAATTTCTTCATTTCGTTTTTTATGCAAATTTAGCATGCGCTAAATGGACCAGAACTTAAATTTTTACACGAGAGAGAGAGAGAGAGAGAGAGAGAGAGAGAGAGAGAGAGAGAGAGAGAGAGAGAGAGAGAGAGAGAGAGAGAGAGAGAGAGAGAGAGAGAGAGATCTTCCTAATAGTGTGACACAAAATTCTGAATACTTTTTTATAGACATTTTACTCTAATTCTGAAGTAACTGGGAGAGCTTCTCATAGTTTAATGGAAAATAATTCGCTTTAAGCAAGCCATTCACGATCGGTAATTATTGAAGGAATTCTTTCAAACTTGGCAAGAATGATCGTGAATGGGGTTGTTTGAGGCCTGTCAGTTACGAAAATCAAACTCTGTTTGATTTTGGAGTCAGGGCTAACTCGCACTGAAGGGAACATTGGCCGTGAATGGCTATCAGTCAGTTAAGTTATCAGTGTGAACCGCATGGCCAGAGTGTGAGGAACATTGGTGCAGAGATTTGAGAGAAGTTTAAGTAGTTAGGAAGCCGGAAGATAGAGAATTTTGAGGCGATTTTTTTCAGTTATACAAAGAACAGCTATGCCTTTGGCAAATTAAGTCAAAACATTATCTGAATAAATATAAAAAAAAAAAAAAAACCTAAGCGTATGGAAAATTACCAGAAAAACTTAAAGAAAAGTATCCTGTTGCAACCACACTTAGTGAAGAAAAAAATTAACATCTATAGGAGTAATTTCAGGAAAGAAGCAAAAAAAGTCGAAAATTCTATGCGGTCTGGAACTGGGGCAGATGATGTGTATACGCCAACTTGGACTTACTTTGAAGATTTAATGTTTTTAAAGGATCAAGAAGCTGTTAGAACATCCACCCCGAATTTACAAGCACATGATGTAAAAAACACATTATTTGTTATTTATTTATTAAACAAAAACAGTTACATTTCAAAAATACATCTCTCCAGGAGTTTATCGCATCATGCCGCGGTCGTCGTCGTACTCATCTAGGTCTTCCACAAAAAATAGAGGAAGCTATTTCGATTGTCTAATCTCCACGGTAGTCTACCCTACACTGGTGAACGCACTGACCGTTAGTGGACGTCCTAGTTATGACACTGAAGGAATTCCTTCAGTAATTACTGATCGTGAATGGCCTGCTTTAGGTTTAAAGGTCACTCATGAGACAAGGGATGGACCATTGTGGTGTGGAACACTGACTTACAAGTTCAGCATAAAAGCTCCTCTTCATTTAAACTAAGACCAGGGGGGATTAGGCAATGGCTGATGATGTGTCTACAAGTAAATCAATGGATGACTCACTTACCCAACTTACAGAGACAGTGAAATTGTGTTTTTCGTTGGAAATATCGAACCTTGGGCGAGGCTG
>NC_090756.1:31276439-31291439 GCF_036898095.1 Palaemon carinicauda
AATACAATTGGACCAATTAGTACAAAATAAGGCAGATCATGTGATTAGGAAGTGTATAGAAATATTCGTTCTCTGTCAAGTGCAGATCAGCTGTCATTATTCTATATTATCATCATCATCATCAAAATCAGGAGTTACTAGCCCAGTGAAGAACAAAAGCCTTAGACGTGGCCTATCATTCGCATCCGTTTATGGTCTTTCTATGCCAGCCCACACCCTTAAACTTTCTTAGTTCGTCAATCCATCGTCTTTTTATCCTTTCCTGCTTCATTTCCAATCTCTAGAGACCTATTGTCATCATTCTCATTATATGTCCTGCCCATGTCCATTTTTGTTAGAATATCCTCTAATTTAGTTTGTTCTCGTATCCATGTTGTTCTTTCTCTGTCTCTTGGAGTCTTCCATTCTTTTCCCTTTTTTTCTGCCGACGAGAAAACACGACAGTCGTGCCTTGTTGTTTTCCCTTCCGCTCAACGACACGACGTTCTCGGAAGATTGTAACTCTTCAAAAGGTCGTGTAATGCACGTTGCAAACGTTTCATCTCCCTTAGTGATTGCATTGGGAATTCCAAAAACCTTCAAAACGTTTGAACAAAGTGAAGAGGGGTTATCCTAATTCACCCTTCCAGTATTTCATTTCTGGACTCTCACTGGATCGCTTAGTTTGGAAACTGGATGATTCAGGCAAAACGTTTAGATTTTATGGAGTGGATAAAGTGTTGGTGTTGATCTCTGGACTCAATCTAATCAATGGAGAAGAGATGTCGTGCGTTGATTGGTTAGTTATGGAGACTTTTATAGTCGGCAGGGAAAAGTGTCACTCCATTTATTCTATTTAATTTTACGGGTTTTTGCGAGCTTTTATTATTTCATTTTACGAACTTTTACGAATTTTTATGAGCCGACTTTACGAAATTTAATGAATTGTTTTTCCTAATTTTACGAACAAAGTCTTCTATATCATTTAATATTTTTTCAGTAAACATCTGATCAATTAACCTAATCTGTGTGTGTGTGTTTGTGTGTGTAGGTGTGTGTGAATGAGAGAGAGAGAGAGAGAGAGAGAGAGAGAGAGAGAGAGAGAGAGAGAGAGAGAGAGAGAGAGAGAGAGAGAGAGAGAGAGAAAGTGATGAAGCCATTTCTCACTGGGGTTTACGTAAAGACAAACATTTACATAATTGTAAACACACACACAAAATTATATATATATATATATATATATATATATATATATATATATATATATATATATATATATATATATATATATGTGTGTATATATATATATATATATATATATATATATATATATATATATATATATATATATATATATATATATATATATATATATATATATATATATATACGCATACACACACACACACACACACATATATATATATATATATATATATATATATATATATATATATATATATATATATATATATATATATATATATATATATATATATATATATATATATACGAGTTAGTCACATCCAATATACAAAACAAAATTAAATCACTTAACCATGTTTCCAGTTCACCATGTAAAGTATTAGCTTTGGGGAATTTAATGACCCGGCAAAATAAAATCTCCTTTTCCACTTTCTGGTAAAAGGGACGAAATATTTACATTCTTTTGATCGTGATCGAGTTTTGTATAAATTGGGGGTCATCAGAGGCAAAAGGTTTCGCAGATCAAAGGGTTCATAATCTAAGGTTCAAATCAGAGTGTTGCTTGGTTTGATCTATTTCGTTCAGCTGATGAGACATTTTAGAATTATAATCCTTAGAAATTATTAGTTTCTTTATTTCTGAGCCACTGTGTCTTCTTCTTCTTCTTCTTCTTCTTCTTCTTTTCATAATTATTATTATTATTATTATTATTATTATTATTATTATTATTATTATTATTATTATCATTATTATTATTATTATTATTATTATTATTATTATTATTATTATCATTATTATTGTTGTTGTTGTTGTTGTTCCCCCGAGGGGGAAAATAGGACTCAGTTACAGACTCAATTGATTAACAAATCAATTGATTTTTCAATTAATGATTTCAGTGTCAGATAGGTAATTATCTATTAAGTACATAAAAAGCAGAGTTTGTTGAAAATATATAAACTAGAAGTTAACCCAACCTCTTTGCTTATGGACAATACTTCTGCCCATCTCTCCCAAGCATTTGAAATGACCAAATAGAAAGATTTCAAATTCAATAAAATAACATAAATTTAATACTCCCAACCATGGGATCAACATTCCAAAAAGCCGTATCACAAACGCAGAGTCCTATCTATGATTTGAGCTCTCACTAGGAACAATTTTCACAATCCGAGAATTTTGAAAATAATAGAAAAAAAAAACTGTCCACATCGTCATCTGCCATAAAATGATTGACGAAGCCTTGGAACTGGTCCCCTGGAAAAGCCTCAATTATGCATGGGGGAAACTGTGTTCGGAATGCGTTGGTGGACGAAATTGTTGATGGATCTCGAACCATTGCTTCTTGAGGCATTTGGAAGGTGTGTGCTTGGGGCTGTGGAAGTTGGCATAAGAAGCATGACCAAGGGGAGGGAGAGAGAGAACAGGGAATCAACCTCAGGACATTGCAATGTCGCAAAATTTTCAGCAAAAAAAAAAAAAAAAAAAAATGTAAAATTCCTTGGATAATTTTTAACAGGCATTTACTGGATATACTGACCTTGGGAGTGATATTACGGTCACCAACCCGTAAAAGATACTGAAAAAGAGGTAAGGTGAAAATTACGGTCGCCTTTGTTTTACTGAAATACGGCTGAGAACCATATATTTTAACGGAGAATTTCCGATTAAAGTTACGGTTTTTCATTTAATAGTGCAAGACAATGCAATGTTGCATTTTTAACCATTTCCCATATATAATAAAGAACAAGGGTCTGGCTATAAATAAATATATATATATATATATATATATATATATATATATATATATATATATATATATATATATATATGTGTGTGCGTGTGTGTGTGTGTATGTGTGTGTGTGTGTGTGTTTCTCTTCGATCTTGCTCAGCTGCATTGCCAGATATACAACTACTCGGTCTCTCACTGTCCCTTGGTAAGAGGCTGAGAGGGAGTAGGCATACCCTGGTGAGATGGGACTGTGGGTCCGTGTATGTATGTGCACATCTAACCAAATATTTAACCGTTTTTTTTGACGGGTCATGTACACTTGTTTTAAAGAAAAGGCAAAATCGGTGGCTGTTGATGGGTACCTTATAAAGATGTAAAAAGAAAAGCGTAAATGAAGTGATTCATTTAGTAATATGAAAGGTTTTTCAAGAGAAATAACTCTCTCAAGTTAACCAAGACTTTCCACTAATATAAAATGCGAGTTAATAATATGTCAATATACTTCCTTTCTTTATTGTAAATTATTCATTTGTATTTCAATCTAATTTTAGGATATATCAATTGTTCTTTCAAACCACTCTCTCTCTCTCTCTCTCTCTCTCTCTCTCTCTCTCTCTCTCTCTCTCTCTCTCTCTCTCTCTCTCTCTCTCTCTATATATATATATATATATATATATATATATATATATATATATATATATATATATATATATATATATATATATGTGTGTGTGTGTGTACAGCAACCTCTCCTCACCTTGCACAAATCAGTTAAGATCTAACGGATGTAGACTGGGCTTGAAAAGATAACACAATACTCACTGAGGTAATATTTTAACATAAGAAATAGCAAATAAATGGGATAGACTTCTAGCGGATGTAGTGAACAGTAAAGGCCGATTCACACGACCTGTTTTCTTTATGACAGGCAGTCCGTCGTTTAAGCGGCGTCTAGCTTTCCTATGTATATTCAAATGCAACTGTTCACACGACCCGTCAGGGTGACGGCGGCCCTTTGTCGTCAGCCGTCCGAGTCGGCGCGTCTTTCTTTCCAAGAAACTTCTGCTGGTTTGACAGCCGTGAGCCACCCAACCAATGGGTGAATGATGGTTCGTGTGATTGAGGACCCGTATCATACTCGTTCATTTTGTGGCCTATAACGACGATTTTTCCTCATAGAATCCTAAACAGTATAGTTAGTTTATTGTTGACACCATGGATGAGAGGTTAATTGAACTTGTTCCAGAGTATGAGAAGATATTTGACATGGCAAACAAGAAGTATAGTCATAATTTACACAAAGAAAATATATGGAAAGGCATTGAAGAGGCATTAAATAAAAGAAAGTGAGTCCATCATAATTCTAATATTCTTGGAATGGACCAGATTGTATAATGAAGTTGCATAACTCTTTATATCAACCAACATCTTATACTGTCAAACTTATCGTAATTCACTCTGTCCTTACGTGACAAATTCTAGATAAACATTTAAAACCAAAAAATCCTTGTAACTCTCTCTCTCTCTCTCTCTCTCTCTCTCTCTCTCTCTCTCTCTCTCTCTCTCTCTCTCTCTCTCTCTCTCTGTAAAGGAAATATTATTCTACAAAAAAAAAAAAAAATGTTTGAGAAGACTACTTTCTTTTGATACCAAAAAATAGATCGTTAAAAATAAGTTTATTAAAATAGCTATTTCAAAAAAAAGCTATTTTTTAAACCTTTCCCCCTAAAAAAAAGTAAAACGAAAAATTTTTCTTATAAAACATCATGCGATTAGATATTCTACCTTATTTTTTTTCCTCGTGTGTTTTTGAAGTTTTTTATAGTTTGTATATATCTAAGTTTTATTTTGATGTTGTTACTCTTTTTAAAATATGTTATCTCGATTGTTCATTTCTCCTGTTTATTTCTTCTCTTGTTTCCTTTTCCTCACTGGGCTATTTTTCCCTGTTAGTTCTTGTGCTTATATCATCTTGTTTTCCCAACTAGGGTTTTTCCATTGTTAATAATAATAATAATAATAATAATAATAATAATAATAATAATTGAACCGTTGAATCAACTACTCAGGGAAGGGTTTTTTCGCAGGGAACGAAAGGAAAATGAGATGCTTATGAAACAGACATAATTGGAAAGTTGAATGAGATATGAAGATAGGAAAACCTTGTAAATTATGAGATAAGCAGGAAGAAAACTTGCCTCAAGATTCAGCAAGCATGAGAGGGGATAGTTCAGTGGTGTAAGAGTTTGAATATTTATTTCCTTATTTTCTTTCCTCATTGGGCTATTTTCCCTGTTGTTGCAGTTGGGTCCGTAGCATCCTTCTCTTCCAACTAGAGTTGCAGCTTAGCTAATAATAATAATAATAATAATAATAATAATAATAATAATAATAATAATAATAATGTTGAAATGATTGTTATTAATGTTACTACAATTAATCCTCTCTGTAGTCACATAAATCAAGCTACATTCCCGTCTTTCAAGCATTCCCAGCACAAACTCATTCCTACGTAGGGTCGCTATTCAGATTGCAGCGCCCGACCAATGAAGATGAAGGCGACACGCCGACCAATCAGGATTAACGTGAAGTGCGTGAGAGACTAGAGAGTCAGAGTAATTCTCGCTTGACTAAAGGGGAACCTGGACTTGAGCTTCGGGACCTTCTATTATTCAAAACAAAAAATTGTTGGTTAAATTGTCAGACTTTGTGAGAAAAGTATTAAAAATGCATTGATATTATATTTATATTAAACATGTGTAGTTTAGAATCTACCATTGTTTAGCCAGTAAAGAAAATATTTAATACAAAACCATTTTAGGTCTAATGCTTTATTGCTAACTAAAAAAATTATAAATCAAGATTGAAAGGTTCAGATAATCACGATAAATTTTCACCTACAAAACTCTTAGGTTACTTAAAATTGATAAGTAAAAATGCTTTGATTACTTTAAGAAATAATAAGTAAAAATCGCTATGGTTACTTTAAAACTAATAATGAAAAAAAAAAAAAAAAAAAAAAAAAAAAAAAAAAAAAAAACGCTACGGTTACAGTAAAAAGTAATAAGTAAAACACTCTTTGGTTACTTTGAAAAATAATAAGTAAAAAGACGGTTTGGTTACCTTAATAAGTAAAAGTAAGTAGATAATTGTCAAGTACAACAGGATGTAACGTTTCCTATGCTTTTCTGAGTTATTTCTCAAACAGAGCAATATAATTTACCTCTTGTAGCATCTAAAGAAAAAAGATAACCTTTTTATTTATATTTCTCTCTAACATCAACATTCATGCTTCATATAAATTATAAATGAAACTTTAAATGGGCATTGTCAAAAAGATCATAGAGATGTAATATCTAGATGTTTTTTCATCTTTAGTTAATTACTCAGTCTTTCATATGTAAGCTGACACCCCATACTTGCTATAGAGCAAGTATGGGGTGTCATGAAGAAGTACGTTCGATCATCCCTTCACCATTTTACATGAACGGACCTCGATGCAAGATTGAATGAAGCAAAGTTGTGTGTGACAGAGGACGTGTGGGCAAATGCTGTTCGGCGCTCTGAATACTTTGAGAGAGAGTACTGGTCATTTGATAATATCCATGACAGTGTGGATCCCATCATCATAAGTCTCGCCAGTGACGACGAAGAGGAAGACTTTATTTCAGACAGTTTTGATGGGTAATAAAAAGTGAATGTGAATAAAATATATATATATATATATATATATATATATATATATATATATATATATATATATATATATATATATATATATATATATATATAATTATATATATATATATATATATATATATATATATATATATATATATATATATATATATATATATATATATATATATATATATATATATATATATATATATATGTATATATATATATTCTATTTCAGTCTTGTAACTTTATTCATTATAATGTTAGCTGTTATATTACTAATTATGTACAATACATTTATTGTTAATAAAGTATTACTATTCTTCCACCTCCATCCAATCCTCAGCCATATTAAATATTTATAATGACCATGTTATGTGCGCATCCTCAACAATCATTCCATAACTTCAACACAATAATGACTGCATTCCTGCGTTGAAAAATAAAAACACCTTATCTCTATCAAAGATATAATTATATATAATTTCTTGTACTGATATAATGAGGGGGCGTGGCAGGTGTAAACGTCACGGGCCTCACGTCATAGTTAACATACGTCATTCTGCTCCTAGTTGTCAGGTCTTAATTTCCGTTCTCGCAATAACCATAGAATTTAGATGACATTTCTCTATATAAAGTAAGACAATAATGCGGAGTAGAAGCTTGAATCCCTTTTTCTTAATTAGGTCGGTGTCTCAAACTCTGGTGGTTTCAGTTTCACATTAATCAGAAGCCTAGTTCATTAGTTATATTAAAAAAAGAGGGTGTCATGGTCCGTGAAATACACAGTAGGATTATAGCTTAGCTAACAATAACAACAACAACAACAACAGCACCACCACCAACAACAACAGCAATAATAACAACAATGACAACAGCAACAACAACAACAACAATAATAATAATAATAATAATAATAATAATAATAATAATAATAATAATAATAATAATAATAATAATAATGACGAAAATAGTCTCTTATTGTTTGAAAATAAGAGGTAATTGACCGTATCTTAATTTTACGAAATTTCTGTTCGACAGAAAAGACGTCCAACAAGACAATACCTCACATCACATTCCTAATATTTCCTCTTCTACTTTTATAAAATATTTATCAACACCGCAATATAAATCACACACATAGAATTAATTTTCATCGTTTTAATTAACTGATTATATGACAATCATTAATTACCTAATATTAATCAAGAAATTATCTCCAACGATAATTATTTTCTCTTATAGTGAGATTACACATCTCATCTCTTGTAGTGGCAAATATCCCCACTCTCTGTCTGGACATCATTCATTGAAAAATTCATTCATTTATTGTGATCATTAGTATTATGAGAATCAATTTAATTAATTTAATCCCCTTCAATTGTTACACATATTTATTCCTGCATATCACAGAGAAACCAATTTCAGCTTAATTAATACCTTTTGTTGTATTGCATTTTCCATATTGGAAATAAACTCCAAAATCACAAATTTGAAATCTGAATTTAAGCTTGTAATCTTTTAATCTTTTGATATCTATATCATGTCAATGTAAATTACGGGATTATTGATAATGGGAAGTAATTAGCTGCAATCAGTGACTTTGATTGCTTTCACAGTTGCCATATTAGGGATAAAGTTGTTAATGAAAATTGATATAAAATTGTTGCATATTCCCCATATATAATAGAGACCAAGTATTTGGTTATAAAGAATAAATAAATAAGTAAATAAATATATATTTATATATATATATATATATATATATATATATATATATATATATATATATATATATATATATATATATATATATATAAATACATAAATGTATATATATATATATATATATATATATATATATATATATATATATATATATATATATATATATATATATATATATATATATATATATATATATATATATATATATATATCCGTTCACGCTCAACAGCATTGCCAGATGTATAACTACTCGGTTTCTCCCCATCCCTTCGGGTAGGGCTAAAGATTATTCATATCCTGGTGAGAAGAGGTGAGAAGCGTTGACATGTGTGTATGGGTAAGTGTGCATTCTATCTAAATATTTGGCCGTCATTTCTGACAGGTCGCGTCCACTAGTTTGTCATACTATCCAGTCGGTTATCTATTATTATTATTATTATTATTATTATTATTATTATTATTATTATTATTATTATTATTATTATTATTATTACTATTATTTTTATTATTATTAAAGATTCTGATAGTTATTTGATTTTAATTGTGGTTTCTTTTATCTAAAATCAAACTGAAATATAATTTGTTAGGTAAGAGGTGTGCATTATATAAACACAATTTGAATTTTTTCCTGTTGGAGCCCTTGTGCTTATAGCATCCTACTTTCCTAATAAGGTAGTAGCTTGGCTGGCAATAATAATAATAATAATAATAATAATAATAATAATAATAATAATAATAATAATAATAATAATAATAATAATAATAATAATAATAATAATAATAAAAATTTTAATATTAATAATAATAATAATAATAATAATAATAATAATAATAATAATAATAATAATAGAAATAATAATAATAATAATAATAATAATAATAATAATAATAATAATAATAATAATAATTCTAGCAGAAATTAATAAAATAATTGGTAACTGAAGTAGAAAAAAATCCCATTTTTTTGATGTTGTGGTTATGGAAAAAGAAAGTAAGTAAATGGTGGAGAAAATCTATCAAATAAACCTATTCCTCAATATCCACATGAGAATAATTATTTTGTTTGTCATGAAAACTCACAGACAACCAAAAAATAACCTGAGAGGAAATAGAACATTTCTACTAATGCATTTGGCACAGACCGTCAGGGTTGTTCAATTTCTTCATTTCGTTTTTATGCAAATTTAGCATGCGCTAAATGGACCAGAACTTAAATTTTTACACGAGAGAGAGAGAGAGAGAGAGAGAGAGAGAGAGAGAGAGAGAGAGAGAGAGAGAGAGAGAGAGAGAGAGAGAGAGAGAGAGAGAGAGATCTTCCTAATAGTGTGACACAAAATTCTGAATACTTTTTTGTAGACATTTTACTCTAATTCTGAAGTAACTGGGAGAGCTTCTCATAGTTTAATGGAAAATAATTCGCTTTAAGCAAGCCATTCACGATCGGTAATTATTGAAGGAATTCTTTCAAACTTGGCAAGAATGATCGTGAATGGGGTTGTTTGAGGCCTGTCAGTTACGAAAATCAAACTCTGTTTGATTTTGGAGTCGGGGCTAACTCGCACTGAAGGGAACATTGGCCGTGAATGGCTATCAGTCAGTTAAGTTATCAGTGTGAACCGCATGGCCAGAGTGTGAGGAACATTGGTGCAGAGATTTGAGAGAAGTTTAAGTAGTTAGGAAGCCGGAAGATAGAGAATTTTGAGGCGATTTTTTTCAGTTATACAAAGAACAGCTATGCCTTTGGCAAATTAAGTCAAAACATTATCTGAATAAATATAAAAAAAAAAAAAAAACCTAAGCGTATGGAAAATTACCAGAAAAACTTAAATAGGCCATGGGGCATAAGCTGTAGGGGGCTTAGTTTTTGAGTTCGTGGCCACTTTCTTGGGGCAAGTTGATTCCACTTGATTTTGAACCATGGGGGTCAGGACAATCAGAATATGCAAAGTTCCCGCAAAAATAGTTGCTCCTTAATTAGTTATAGGCCATTACGTAACCAATTAGTCATCAGAAGTGAAAATTACCAAAAACACAAAGATGATTTATATTCAATAGAAAACATTTTATTTACAGTTTTTAAGAATGAGTACAGTGTTGTACATATTATGTATCATAACATATGATTAACATTATGCAATAGAAATGTAAACAACAGCACCCTGGTGGTGGTATTATGAACTACACTGTTAACTTGACTTCCAGGTTATCATAAATGTCCATTATCCTTTGCTTTAAGTGTGCAACCAAAATCAAATTCAACTTTTACAGACTTTAAGAGATCACAACTATAAAATGACACCAAGAATAGAACCAACAACAATAAAAGGACACCGAAAATAGAACCAGAGTCAAATTTACCCTCATAAACCTAGCAAAATTGACAAGAATCCTTCGGAGATAAAGTAGTGTTTTTCCCACCATAGCAAATAATCATGAATTACAAATTAAGTAGGGTTTATTGCTGCAAATTTTTCTCACAAGATGGAACTGTACCGCAAAGCAGCGCTCCACCATTCACTAATATTCATCATCAGACACATCAGAGTCAGAGACGTCAGGGTCAGATACACTTTCTCTCACAGGGATCCTATTAGTGCAGTTCTCAACCTGACACCTGCATAAGTCAGTACAAGGAAGATTCATTTTGCTGCATGAGCAAGCACCCTTGCACCCACCTTTCTGGCACTTGCAGTTCACAGTTTTTAGTAAACTAGGGGGAGCCGGGTCATCAGCCATCCATTCAAAGACAAGGGTGTTACCAGTAATCTTCCAGCCATGACCATTGGGAGATGGAGCATGCATGATTGGCTGAAGGGACCTACGGTGAATTGCTGCCTGATATTTTGCCCTTTTTACATAATGCAGCAGACAATCTTGGTTTGGAGGCAGCATCCGAGAGTCTGATTTGCATGTCAGCCGGAACATGTTGAATCTTACAACATTTACTTCCGAGCATTCTTTCTGACCATACAGTGTGCAGACAAATTTCTTAAACATGGGCAAGATGGAAGATGATGCTTCCCATTCTGCTCCCAACTCTGCAAACATATTGACATATTCAACAGTTTTGTTGAATATGTCAAGGGGTTTCACCTTTCCCTTCCTTTTGAATGCACTAATCGAGTCGCACCCAGTAAAAACATGCATACCAAGAAGAGCTCGACATTTTTCTGCCCCAAGTTTCTCAGCCAGTTTGGAAATGCAGATAATTCGTCGCTTGTCCCCAGCACCAGTTTGAAATAGCAAATCAGCTGGGATTTCCTGAGCTAGTGCTAGGGATATCATAAAAACATCGGTATCTGGACTAGTTATTATAACTGTTGAGATGTTTCTAGCAGCATGACTTGCATGCAACAGTAATCTCGTGTCAGCCTCTTCATGGTCACAGAAGAGGTCAGACACTTCAATGATCACAATTTTACCATCAACTGCAGCTATAGAGTGGCACTTTTCTCCATGTGAGACAACCAATGCAATAGGTCCAAAAACCTTGGGCTTACATTTCACCCATGTTTCATAAAGAAACTCCATGATGTTTTCTTTATTCGACCCCTCAGCCAAGAACTTCTTAAACTGTTTTGGGGTCTTTTGGTCAGGCCTAGTGATTTTCACCAATTGAGCCCCACTGGCTGCTCTGCGACCTCGCTCACAGTTTTTTATACTGTGTGTTGGATAGTGATCACACACAAAGTCGACCCTTTGGCAGCCATACTGGTTACCTAACCTGATAAGGTCAACCAAAAGCTTGTCTGCAAACATCCCAAATGTAGCTGGAATGTTTTGTGCCTGCTGAATAAATGCCATTCCATCAATCACCAAAGCAGACCCTGGAGGTATGTCCTCTATATTCACACACTCAGCCCGACCCTCCAACTTCTTCATCAACTTTGCTTCATCTGTTTTAGTAATGGTACCATTGCCAGTTGCCAAAGCCAAAGGTACAGGTGTCAATGAGTATGCCAAGAGTTTATTTAAATCTACTTCCCTACTTCTGCCAATAATCAGGAGGCGATTAAACATGTCATTAGTGGCTTTGAGTAGCACTGTTTCAGACTCAACTTTAACCTTTGATGTTTTTGCAACTGTGGCAAAGGTCTTCAATTTCTTTGATTTGATTGGCTCAAATAGTTTCTCAGGCTCTGATTTCAATCTGGACTCTTCAAATTCTTTGATAGCATCAGCCCCTTTCCCATAAGCAATTTCAAGGTCGGACCTCACATTAGATGGAGCTACAGTGCCGGAGCAAATGTTAATTAGGTCCTCCCCTGAATACTCAAATGGATTAACCATTGAGTTTATGGTTAACATTATACTCCTAGCTGCTGTCTCATCATGTTTTATTCGAGTTTCATCCAGGTCTTTCCGTCCCCTTTCTGTTTCTCCCTTCCCAGCCATATTTTCACATTCCTTAGCAATTGCTGCCCGCTGATGGTGACTTATTAGGGGGTGCATCTATGGCACGCTTCCTGCTTCTTTTACGTTTCAATGCAGCAGGTTGCACAGTATCTGAGGTTGTTGGTTGCACATCATCAAGCCCTGGCCCAGACATTTGAAGAAGAAGACCATTAGTATTATGAGTAGTCCCACCCCCAGTCACTGTTTCTTCCTTGAAATCATTATTGTCCCAGACAATGGTGGTATGCACCCCTTTGGCAAAGCCCTCTGACACAAGATTTTTGCGGTCAAGTTGTCTGTTCGCCAGTGCTGTATCATGTTCGAGCACTGTAGTATGGCTCGATGAATGCCCCAAATGCTGTACAATATTGCAGCCAAAACAAACGGGCCTGCATTTACCACTGGCATTTACACGTATTACCCTCAATATTTACCATTAGCATTTACATCAGTGTATGTGTAGTCTACTAGGTAGTATCATGGTTCCTGTGATTAAAAAATATAAACAGTACTAAAAGGAACTTTACCTGATTCATATTCACAATTGGACAACCATTCCTTTTTTTCGAGTACGAGTGTGAGGGTCTTTTATATACTGCTCCCTTTTACAAATGATACACTGCTCAGGAAGCACATAGGGGTTTCTTCTACTAGCTTGACTTGTGGATGGCAGAGTTGGCTGCTGATGATCTGCAGAGCATGTTTGCGATGATGACCCACTAATTAGGCTTAGCCGGGCACTTTTTCGAGGTGGTGTTCCAAGAAGATCATCTGGATTAGTGCCTTTACGTTTAGAACAGCGGACAATGGCCCTTTCGATCCTTTGTTTGTCTGTAAACCTTCGGTAACATTCTGCATGCTACCCAAGGTGGTCCAAATCTAAAGTTTTTACAAAAGTTTCAGACAGTTTCTCTGCTACCTCACGTTGAATACCATCTAAATGTTTCCACTTTCTATTACACTCCTTGATTTTTGACATACATTGATCAGAAATGGGTAAAACATCACTTTCTTCCTCCAACACACAGTGAATACAGCAAGTCCTGGGGGCTGCCATGTTGGAAATCTAAGCGATTTGATGGGTTAATTTGCTGTTAGTCATCTACTGTCAAAAATAGGAACTACAGAACTATAGTATGGCCACCTATTAGCCACCAACTTAACTACAAATAATTTGTATGATTAAAATGGCTAATTAAAATTTTAGGAGCAACTATATTTGTGGGAACTTGTTGCATAATGCCTGAGAATGACTTTCTCTATGATAAAAAAATGTAATGAAGTTGCCCCATGAAAGTGGCCACGAAGTGACAAGATACAGCTTATGCCCCATGGCCTAAAAGAAAAGTATCCTGTTGCAACCACACTTAGTGAAGAAAAAAATTAACATCTATAGGAGTAATTTCAGGAAAGAAGCAAAAAAAGTCGAAAATTCTATGCGGTCTGGAACTGGGGCAGATGATGTGTATACGCCAACTTGGACTTACTTTGAAGATTTAATGTTTTTAAAGGATCAAGAAGCTGTTAGAACATCCACCCCGAATTTACAAGCACATGATGTAAAAAACACATTATTTGTTATTTATTTATTAAACAAAAACAGTTACATTTCAAAAATACATCTCTCCAGGAGTTTATCGCATCATGCCGCGGTCGTCGTCGTACTCATCTAGGTCTTCCACAAAAAATAGAGGAAGCTATTTCGATTGTCTAATCTCCACGGTAGTCTACCCTACACTGGTGAACGCACTGACCGTTAGTGGACGTCCTAGTTATGACACTGAAGGAATTCCTTCAGTAATTACTGATCGTGAATGGCCTGCTTTAGGTTTAAAGGTCACTCATGAGACAAGGGATGGACCATTGTGGTGTGGAACACTGACTTACAAGTTCAGCATAAAAGCTCCTCTTCATTTAAACTAAGACCAGGGGGGATTAGGCAATGGCTGATGATGTGTCTACAAGTAAATCAATGGATGACTCACTTACCCAACTTACAGAGACAGTGAAATTGTGTTTTTCGTTGGAAATATCGAACCTTGGGCGAGGCTGGAACCAAGTTACCAATGCAGACATTACTATTAGTATAATTAATTGTACAATTTAATGCAACTTCTTTGTTGCAATTAATATATATTTCATATTTACTATTCTTTGCTTTGTATTATTTTCTTCACATATATATCCAGATTAACATCTCAATAGCAACCTTTTCATATCCAAATGTTCCTCGAAAATAGCAAAACTTGTAATTTCTGTTCACCATCGAATGGCAACACC
>NC_090756.1:31306439-31316439 GCF_036898095.1 Palaemon carinicauda
AAGAAAAGAGTTATCTACCTTAAAAAAAGAGGAGTCTATTCAAAAAAAAAAAAAAAAAAAAAAAAAAATTAACGAGGTTTTTGTTTTGAAGAGAAGCTTGTAATCCATCAGAAATAATGGTCTCATCCCTCAAAGAGAATATTGTCTGAAGAAGACAAAGATCTTGGGGAGAGAATGTGAGTTATTGGGAAAAGTTAAAAGCTTATTTTGATGAAAGTGGGTTTTATGATATAAAGGATACATTGGAAAACTCTACTGCTCTCTTTTTTACTCTCTACTTTTATTACCATATTCAAAGGGACCCCTCACATCCAAAACAACAGGTACTAAAGAAGGGGAAAAACAACAACAGAAAAAATTGGTGTTAAATTAAATGTCAGATAAAAAGGGTTACGAATAAGAAATAAAGAGAAAGGGAAGGAAATAAAAAATATATTTCAGAGTATGACACTTTATCTTTATTAGACGTGTTCCCAAGTTTCCTAATTCCTAATAATTAATTCGAAGCCCTCCTGTCTCTCTCTCTCTCTCTCTCTCTCTCTCTCTCTCTCTCTCTCTCTCTGAGTAGAATCTTTAATTCATGTTTGATGTCTCTCAGACTTGATGATTTAAATTTTCGTGAAGTTCCAACCCGCAGGTCTAGCTGGGGGACATAATAAAGAAAAGACTAATTTGCCAATGTGAACGTGTACTGCTTAATGAATTAATCTTGAAAGGATTTAATTTCATCTCTAGACACTTAATTATAGGGGGATACCTCTTTCTTGGAGCTTTGATTTGTTTAATCCAGATTTCTTTTCAGTTACTTGAGATTCACATAAAAAAGTTTTCCAGATTACTCAAGCTTTGGAATTTTCAGCCAATGACATACTAAAAGCGGCAAACCGTTGCCGACGTGCGGCAGCGACAAACCGCTAAAGTTTGAACCCGACAAACTATAGCGGCAAACCGACCCTTGTCCCAGATGGCAGGCTGTTGTTCTACCGTGTAAATAATCACTTCTGCAGACATATTAAAAAAGGTTCACTATTCAGATCTGTATATTATTAGGAATTCCTTAAATACAGGAGTTGATAGCGAGCTGAGGGAATTATATTAAAAAACAGTTAAATACAGTTTTGCTTTTAGCAATATATATTGCAATAGATAGTACTGCATAATTATATAATAATAGTATTATCTTGTTAGTTTAAAGCCATTTCTACCGATATTGGTGAAATTGGCATTAATAATGAAGTAATGAAAATATAAGGAAATAATAGAGGTAATACATGGGGATTTTCAACATACTTACATTAGTAGAAATATATACATATATACCAGAAAAGATAAATGTTTACCCGCCGCCGTGTGCGTCATAGTATGTCAGTAGCCATAGCTAACATGTGTTAACTCTGAAAACCACGACAGAGCGCGGCCGTGGCATTATTTTTCCCGCCAACATGTGCGGCAGAAAGTCTAGTATGTCAGGTCCCATAGGATAACACATGGTGGCGGGATTTTTTTCGCCGCTGCCTCGTGCGGCAACGGTTTGCTGCTTGTAGTATTTCACTTAGTTGGAAAAGCAGAATGCTATAAGCCCAAGGCCTCCAACTGGGAAAAATAGCTCAGTGAGGAAAGGGAATAGTGAACCAGATAGAATAGTGCACCTGCATGTACCCTCAAACAAGAGATCTCTAACCCAGCGGAAGACCATGGTACAGAAGCCATGACACTACCCAAGACTACAGAACATTGGTTTGATTTTGGAGCGTCATTATGCTATGAGACTTTCTTACCATATCTAAAAATTCACTTCTACCCTTAGCAAAAGGAAAGTAGCCACTGAACAAGTACAGTTTTAGTATAATTCCCATGAAACTTAAGATACCCATATACAGCACTTATATTTTGACATTACTAAGAACTTACTAACAAAATACCATCGATTGCATAGTACCTATAATAAATTAACGATTGATAAATTCGAAAATGGATACATTTGTAAGGAATGGAGTGAATTTATTCAATGACAAAGTAAAATGTTCTCCAAATCGTTATTGGAAGACCGAAAAGGAAAAAAAAACTATGAAAAAAACTTCGATGAACTTTTGTACCTTTAAAGTTGTGGGAAGCTTTTATTTTGATTAGTAATTAATAATTGTGCCTTTTCTGTTAAGTAATTGCTCATTTTTTCTCTTATAAAACTCAAACGATTATAAAAAAAAAACTCCTTTTAGTAATTGTAAAATATTGATATACCTTTTAGTAATTCATAAATTGACATGTACTTTTGTATATAGATCTATATAGATAAGTGCTTCATTAAGCACAATAGAAAGATATCTGTGATGTTTGAAAAACATCCTAATAGTTTATCAATGGAAATCTTAATGTAACTAATTACTAAAAAGTCTTTTATTTTGACTGGCGAAGTTTATCGATAAGTAATTACTTAGAAAACATTAGAGAAGAAGGATCTAGTAGAATTTTTATGATTGGAATCATTGAATATTTTGAGCATAACAATATTTCAACAGTATATTGATTTGTATATATATATATATATATATATATATGTATGTATTTATATATATATATATATATATACATATATATATATATATATATATATATTTTATATATAATATATATATATATATATATATATATATATTTAGAAATTGCAAATAACTCCTTATCTAAGTAATCTTATCTACTAAAATGCTAACAAACATAGTTTTCTCACTGGAATTATTTTGCCAGATTATAGTCGCTGCAAAGATTTCAGGCGAAATAAACCTACCCCTTGATATCGTCATTGCTAATCATATTGTCTCCACGACATTAGCAGCATTCATATATATTTCAAACTATACTAACTGACAATCATCTCAAGAGGATTTGTTATGACCACTGTTAACGTGGGAGACGACATGATTAGATATGACGTCATCAGGGGAAGGGGCTTATTTCACCAGGAATCTCCGAGGTGAATTCGAGGCCAATAAAGGAAGCAGTCTATTTAGTGTGTCTTTGAAACATAAACGTATTGAAAATTTTTATTAGCTCATTGAGTCAAGCTTGACTCTGAGATAGCTGGCCTTGACTACATTGGAAAAAATGAAGGTATTGGATGTTCCAATAATAACTTGATCATCAATAATCTCGATTGAAGGAAGACGTTCAATTACATGTCCATAGAGAAAAATTACGACTTCTATAAGGGACTTTCCTGGAGGTATTGAATTCCACGATAGTTAAGTGGATCCCCTTCCAGATACGATCAGAATTGTAATAGCAGTTCGTGAATACAAGATTTAGAGGTTATATATGGAAGATCTATTTTAATGTCTGTTACTTGTTCTTAAGATATTTTTATATTGTTTGTTATTTCTCTTCTAGGTTATTTATTTCTGTGTTTCTTTTCCTCACTGCGTTATAAAACTACCTTTCTTAACTAAATAATTTCTTTAAGATTTTCAAATAACATTAATGAAAAGACTTTGGTCGTTACTTGGGTTTAGGTAGAGATTTTATTTTCTGCTGTTGTGACGAAAATCTGTTATCTGGAAAGAAACTTTTCGGCCAGAGAGAGTTTCTCAAAGTAAGTGAAAAAGCTTCATAATAGGATAAATAGGAACATTCCCTTTGTCTAAGATTCTCAAAATTCATCAATTCATATAGCAGCTATCTCCAGCTATTTTGAAATAATTTAACATTTAACCGGTTTCTAAGATATCCCAAAACTGTTTTCCTGGTTTGAATGCTTTAAATAATTCTAAGTTAGATTCTCTGAATATACTATTGGTAAATAAACATTTTACAAAATTGCTATCATATCTGACCGCTTTATAAACAGGTATGGAGGGCTATGTAGTGAACAGCTGAATCCTCTTTGAGAAATATACTGATAGAAATTCACCTTTTACTAGATATCATAAAAGCAACTAATTTCAAGATTATGCAAAAGACTAAAATTGTTAACCCAAAATATGTGTTGGGTTGCTCTTGCTAATGATATGGAAGACATTCAGACCCTCACTTGAGAGAGAGAGAGAGAGAGAGAGAGAGAGAGAGAGAGAGAGAGAGAGAGAGAGAGAGACTTATTTTTATTTAGTTTCCATATAAAGAATAATTTCTTAACTTTCACTGTAAGAAATAAACCATTTATTAATGAACTAATGTACGCTATCCGTCAACAATGACGTCTCTCACAATACTTAGACATATGCATATATCTATATCTAAGTATATATATATATATATATATATATATATATATATATATATATATATATATATATATATATATATATATATATATATATATATATATATATATATATATATATATATATATACCAACATCTGGCGCAGAGCAAAAGCACCAAACGAGAGGACATCACTGGCAATATCACGATCATTGGTAACGCCCTTACAGCAGAAGACCAAGGAACATGGATGCCCTGCTCATCCAGCATGAAAAGCCAAACCTCAACACTACCAAAGAAATGTTCCTCCGCCCCCTCCTGCTATAAGAACACCAACCAACCCCTAGCCAACATCGATGAGCATAAGTACAATCAGAGACCCAACAGCGTACCTGTGACTGAACCTCCAGGTGAGTGCCTTAGCCAATCAGAAAGCAGCTTGGGATTCAATGGACCTGGGAGCTGAGCGGTAGAACAGCTCGCCTGACGGTGAACCCCGCTCAAAGAGCATCTCAGCCAATCAGTATGCAATACCGGGAGCCCAGCCTAGCATTACTCAGAACCTGTCTAACGCCGACAACCTTGAGTGTTGCACCGACATGGCTGTGATGGATCCCCTCCCGGATAGAGCCTCAGCCAATGAGAGAGCTGTTCCGTCCTAGACTCAGTACCACCTCCACTCACAGGGAACAATCAATGACCATCGCCCTGACCCGCATAGATAAAGCCAGATCGCTTATATCATTCCACTTCTGGCCTGAAGATGAGAGGAAACACACGACACCCTCCCAAAATGTGTTGCAGCCAACTGTATTTGATAAGTTTACTTCTACTAAATTTTCAGTAAAATCTAGGTATCTATCTATGTATTTTGATCCCCTACCTACCAATGACTAACATAGCACAGCCATTGGCAGCATGCAGTACTATTGAGAAAAGGAAAATTTCATCAATTGAAAAGCTCAACTACAAAATAAAAGCATGGAGCCAGTAGTAATCTTCAGTGAAATAATAATAATAATAATAATAATAATAATAATAATAATAATAATAATAATAATAATAATAATAATAATAATAATAATAATAATAATAATAATAATAATAAACAAAAGGTGATAGGATAAGGGGATGAATATCTTCTATTCCAATGGGCAAGATATTCATTACACGTCCTTCGAGATCATAAAAATTGCAAAGGATAAGCCTCAGTTCTTAATTAAAGTCAGAATAGGACATACAGTATATAATCCTATCAGCGAACGTTCATCGGGACACCGAGGCTCACTTTATTATTTTTATTATTCATGTCAAATGAATCTAGCTTAAGACTGAAAGAGAGAGAGAGAGAGAGAGAGAGAGAGAGAGAGAGAGAGAGAGAGAGAGAGATTATAATCTAGTATCTAGTTTATTGCTATTTTTCCTTTTTGAAATTGGAGAACAGATGTGTGCGGTGATGACCCACAAGTGAAAAGACTATATCTAAGAATCCAGTTAAAGTAACGCTCTGGAAGGCTTTAGTTCTTATTTCCAGTTCTTTCTTGGAATAGCAGAAGTAATCCTTTACGCATCAACAGTTATGATTAAAATGAAAATATAAATTTGATTTTTCTCCTGATAATTCGAATTCTTTTTAATATTTTTTTTATTGATTCTCATCTAAGTTTTAACTGTCATTGCACGATATGAGTTAGTTTCTAATTATATAAGAATTTGCTATCTGTATCAGCATCAATTTATATATTCTAATGATCCTTTTATTCAGTATTTCATTGGCTGCTTATCTATTTTTTGTTATCTGTATCTTAAAACATTCTCTTCATCACATAT
Organism: Palaemon carinicauda; assembly: GCF_036898095.1. Classification (NCBI taxonomy): domain Eukaryota; kingdom Metazoa; phylum Arthropoda; class Malacostraca; order Decapoda; family Palaemonidae; genus Palaemon; species Palaemon carinicauda. The sequence goes on from NC_090756.1 coordinate 31,312,463, forward strand.
CACTACCACATCCGTGTTTCATATTCCTTCATTAGTCTTACTTTTTAATCGGCTTGACGTTACAATGCCTAGGGTCATTCCTCTCACCTACTCACCAAGAACTATTCCCATACCCGGACATACCTTACACACCCTGGCCATAATCAAATCTTGCTTTTATCACAATGGTGCAACTTCTATTTTACCATCTCACCGACTCATATCTCTTACTTTGATTTCATAATTAACATTCCATTTATTAAAATATTCTTTCAGATATACACTGTAAAGAGAAAAACAAAAAAGAATAATAAAATAAAAGAAAAAAACGATAATTATTGCCCATTGACTGACTTTTTCTCATTTAAACCAGCCATGGTTGTTTCCCCCTCCCCCATAAAACAACAAACATAATCTGGAATAATCACTTAATGATCTCATCAGGACTAGAGATATCTTAATGGCCTCTATTTTTGGGGAAAACAAGGAATAGAATTTGGCGGTAAAGTATTTTTTTTTCCTTCAAACAACAATATTACAATACCGGTAGGTATTTTAATGAATAACTGAATTAATTTTGTGAGCAGATCAATATATCCATATCAGAGTAAATATTGAATGTTTTAGAAATATTAATAGTTCATAGTATATTTATGGTTTTATGTTAAACTGGCTGGCATAAGTACACCTTTTATTGTTTATTTATGGTCGATGTTTAATTGTTACTGTTCTTAAAATATTTCATTTCAATTGTTCCTTACTTCTCTTGTGGGTTTATTTATTTCGTTATTTCCTAGTTTTAAGAAAATAATGAAGTAATTTACATAACTTTTTGGGACAGCTTAATTTCTTTTAACTGAAAATCCTATTTTTAAGAAAACGTTACAGTGATTTACATCAATTTTTGGGAGAGGGTTTAATTTCTTTACCCAAAATCCTATTTCTTAATAAGCAATAAAATAATTTATATAAGGTATTGAAATAAGGCTGGATTTCGTTCATAAAAATCCTATTTTTAAAGTAAACAATAAAATAATTTAAATCATATTTTGGGATACGGCTAAATCTCTTTAACGAAAATTCTCTTTTTTTACGAAAAAAAAGTAATTATCTTCCTAACATTTCAAGATAACATTCAATTTCTTTAACTTAAATCTTATTTTCATAAAAAAATAAAATTATTTATATAACTTTTTGGGACTCAGCTGAATTTCCTAAACCAAATTCCTATTTTTTAAAGAAAACAATAAAGTAATTAAAATAACATTTTAAGATAAAGCTTAATTTTTTTAAACTTAAAACCTATTAAAAAATGAAAAGTAATTTAAATAACTTTTTTGGACAGAGCTCAATTTCATAAACCAAAATCATATTTATATAAGAAAACTATGAAGTAATTTAAATAACATTTTGGGATACGGCTCAATTTCTTTGACTAAAATCCTATTTTTTTAAGAAAACAATAAAGAAATTAAAAAAAAAAAACTGGTATAGAACTTAATTTCTTTACACAAAATCCTATTCCTTAATGTAGAATAAAGTAATTTATATTACTTTCACATATACGGTATAATTTCTTTAACACGAATTCTATTTTCAAGAAAATAATAAAGAAATTTATATAAGCTTTTGGGATATGGCTGAATTTCCTTAACACGAGTTCTATTTTTTTTAAGAAAACAAGAAAGTAATTTAAATAACATTTTTGGATATGGTTCTATTACTTCAACAAAAATCCTATTTCTCAAGAGATATAAAATAGAGTAATTTATATAACTGTTTGGGATACGGCTCAATTTATTTAACTAAAATCCTATTTTCAAGGAAACAATAAACTAATTTATATAGGCTTTTGAGATACGGCTCAATTTCCTTACCAGAAATTCAAGTTCTTCAAGAAAACAATAAAGTATTTTAAATAACTTTTTAGGATACCGATCACTTTCTTTAACCAAAAAAACTATATTCAAGAAAAAATTAAGTAATTTATATATCTTTCTGGGATACACATTAATTTTTTTACCCAAAATCCTATTTCATAAGAAACAATAAAGTAATTTATATAACCTTTAGGTATACGACTCAATTTCTTTAACTAAAATCCAATTTCAAGAAAACAATAAAGTAATTCATATAAGCTTTTGGGATATGGCTCAATTTCCATAACCAGAATCCCATTTTTTTAACAAACCAATAAAGTAATTTAAATAACATTTTTGGATAATTCTCAAATACTTTAAGTAATACTTTTTTTTTTCAAAAGGTAATTTGCGTGACTTTTTGGGATACGGCATAATTTCTTTAACCCAGTATTTTCCAGAAAAAAATAAAGTAATTTATATAATTATTTAGGACAGAGCTCCATTCCCTAAACCAAAATCCTCATTTTTGGAGATAAAAACTAGGTAATTTAAATAACTTTTTGGGGATAAAGCTCAATTATTTTTTACCAAAATTCTACTTTTGAGAGAAACACAAATTAGTTTACATAATATTTTAAGATACGCCTCAATTTCTTAAATTAAAATCCTACTTTCAAGAAATCAATAAAGTAATCCATATTACTTTTTAGGATTCAGCTCAATGTCTTTAACAAAAATCCTACCTTTAAGAAAACAATAAAGTAAATTACATAACATTTCGGGATACGGCTCCATTTCTTTAACTAAAATCATATTTTCAAAATAAATATAAAGTAATTTATATAACCTTTTGGGATGCAGCTCAAATTCTTCAAAAAATCCTATTTTCAAGAGAACAAGGAAGTAATTTAGATACATTATTGGATACGGCTCAATTTCTTTGACTAAAATCATACTTTAAAGAAAATAATAAAGTAATTCGCATAACCCTTTGGGGTACGGGTCAATTTCTTTAAATAAGATCCTATTTTCAATAAAAAATAATATAATTTACATAACATTTTGGGATAGGGCTCAATCAATTTCACTAATATCATAATTTCAAGAAAATCATCAAGTAATTTGCATAAGTTTTGGGGATACGGCTGAATTTCTTTAACTAAAATCCTATTTTTAAGAAAACAATAAAGTAATTTATATAACCTTTTGGGATACGGCTCCCCTTCTTTAATGAAAATCTTATTTTCGTGAAAAAAAAACAAGCAACTTATGTATCTTTTGAGGATAAGGCTCAATTTCTTTAACTAAAAACCTATTTTCAAGAAAACAATAAAGTAATTTTCATAACTCTTTAGGATACGGCTCAATTTCTTTAAATGAAATTCTTTTAAGAAAACAATAAGTTAATTTTGAAATACGGCTCCATTTCTTTAACAAAAATTTTAATTTAAGGAAACTACAAAGTAAACTACATAACATGTTTGGGATACAGGTCAGTTTCTTTAGAAAAAAATTACTTTCAAGAAAACAAGAGAGTAATTGACATAACTTTTTTGGGATACAGCTCATCCTGGAATTGTAGAAGATTCACCTTCATGAAATACAAAACTAATCAACAACAACATTAGAAAATCGGATGAAATCTGTATGGAGAAGTTAATTCGGAGAGTTCGACACCCCTCATTTTATTTCCAAAGCAAATTTTCACATGCTTTTAATTAGAAAAAGAAAGTTCTTTTCTTTTCCATTCAGTGAAAAGTAGTAGTAATAATAATAATAATAATAATAATAATAATAATAATAATAATAATAATAATAATAATAATAATAATAATAATCAGCCCCTATTTTTCATTTTTTTTTTATTTTACTTGGACCTATTTTTTACAAAGTCAAAACTGGGTCTCCTGAACCCAATTTTATTAATATCCGAAAACGCAATACATATCCAGAGTCTTGCGTATAATTTTATTTGAATAATTCGATACTGAATCTTTATTTTTTTATATATTGTATTGTGCATTTATGAAATGGATACTGCTTGGTATGAGATAAAAAGGCAATTGTGTGTATGTAAGATAAATTATTCTGTAAACTTAAACTATTATGAGAAATTTGATGGAAAAGTGCTGAAGT
>NC_090756.1:31318939-31323939 GCF_036898095.1 Palaemon carinicauda
TGTAAAACCAGAGAAATATCTTCAAGACTTCAACATAAAAGCTGTAAAACCAGAGAAATATCTTCAAGACTTCAAAATAAAAGCTGTAAAACCTGATAAAGATCTTCAAGAACTCAACATTATCTACAAGAATCTACAATTTTGATTAAGTCCAACGGAAAAGCTAACATCAACATATGTTAGTATACAACTTGAATCTTCAATCAACATCCTAGGAAACCCAAGGACTGGCGTTCAACAATTGCAAGACATATCCAGGAAGAACTACATTCAACAAGAAACTAGAACGAGACATCGCTAACAAAACATCAAGAGAGAGAGAGAGAGAGAGGACGTGTCCGACTTCATTTATAAGCTAAGTACAGAGATTCTGTATTCATTTCAGTTTGGGCAGTGAAGTGTAGTTATCACAAGTCGTTAGTCAATTATTACTTGGGTGAGTGAATTCCTAAACTTTGTTATAAGAAACTCCGAATTCTCATTTAGAATTTTTCTTTCTTTGTGCTAATTCCTTTTTCTTTCATAAACTCTTGGGGGGAAATGTTTTGGGATTAGTAACATTGTTGGGGGAATTTTAGTATACATATGCGTTTACGCAGTGGGCGTCTGTACTCATATAGATATTTTGATAGGATTGAAAGGGGTCAAAGAGATAGAAAAAAAAAATACAGCAGTCATGGCTCCTCCTGTCAGCCCTACCCCTGGACCTAGTGGTGTAGGCCAGGCTAATCCTCCTCCAATTGTAACGCTTGTAAATGCCAGGTCAGCAATCCTTCCTTTTCAAGGTCGTGTCAACGGGTTCTTGCCACAAAATGTGGAGTCATGGATTTCATCCGTTGATGCCCATTTAAATGCCAAACAAATCGTAGATCCTTTTGTACAATTACAAGAAGCTAAAAGTTTTATAGATTTTTCTAAAGGGGATGCGAGTGCGTATTTAAGAGGTGTTTCATTTCAGGAAGCAGTTACTTGGGATGATTTCAAAGTTAGGTTACGCGCGATTTATGGGGGTGAGGAAGCTTTGGATGTAGTGTTAACGTTACGAAATACACTTAATCAAGCCACTATGAATCGGCTTAATGTTATTGAGAGAGCAGCTCTCATAGCTGATAGGCTTAACAAATATCAGGACATTTTAGGTAATTCCACTTGGGGTTACTAACGATAACATCTCCGTGAAAGATTTTTTACGATTAATGTATTTAACTTGCATGACACTTATGTTGCCTGAAGCTTTAGTGCGGTGCTTTGATAAGAAGTTAATGCCTGCAAGTACGGAATTGGATGTCTATAAACAGATAAAGAAACACATGTCCAAGTGTCCAGATCTCGATCCCGTGTTAACTCAAGTTTTTGCTAAGAATGAAACAAAACCACAAACAGTGAACGTAATTAACAATCCAGTAGCGGGAGTGACGTGTTACAACTGCAAACGTCAAGGTCACATAAGCGCAGACTGTAGAACGAACTTTTGTTCAGTTCACAACACAGCATCACATTTTTATAGTCAATGTTATGCGCGTAAGACACAACAATATCCTAGAAATACACAGTCAATTCCACAGTCAGTTCCATATGGAAATAAAAAGAAAAATCCTCATTTTAACAATAAGAAGAAACAACAAAATGTCAATGCAGTTCAGAGTCCGAAACAAACAAACACTTCTTCAAATATCGCTGAGCCTGGGCCGTCAAACCAGACCTCGCAAAGTCAGCCTAATTTTCAGAATGTGTAGAGCAAAGCAAATACCACATAGTTAACTCTAGAGGGGAAGAGAGTAATGTTGGGTCAAGGTCATTCATGTCAACATCAATAGTATTGAATAATCAATTTAATGTTTTATCAGATAATTGTGAGACAATAGATTTTCCTATGAAACACACGGCCGAATTAAGTAAAACAGTGCATGCTCCAGTAGATTTGCAACGAATTCATACAATAATAAGCCAAAATGAGTTACGGCCAACCTTATATGCTGTAAATTTAGAACACAAATCCTTTACGTTATTTTTTGACTCTGGTAGTCCACGTAATATTATGGATTTGAAGACGCATCATTTGTTGTTTTCGAACTTTCCGATTGAAAAATCAGGAATTAGACTTTCAGGTATAGGAAATAATGAATTAAACGTCATAGGCATAACTCATATTCAGTTCAGAGTCGGTAATCGCACATTTGCCGATACATTTGTTGTTGTTAAAAACATTAATAAGTATCCAGCTGTAATTATAGGATACCCATCTATGGGAAATCAAAACATTATCTTAGCTCCTGCCAAGCACGGCGTGTATATCAAAGGGAAATTCTATAAGTCTTCTAATACCTTAAAGTCAGTTTTGGATAAAAAAGAGACGACAAATGTAACCGTAACGTACGTTGAAGAACCAATAACTTGTCTCACTAATAAAGAAATAATATACACGACCCAGCAGAATTCTCGTTCACCCGTAATATCATCTTGCACGCAATATATCGAACCAAACATACCTTCAAATTTAATAGTGCAAATAAAGAAAACACTACCGGGATCTGAAATATTAATCCTTTCCGATACTTTGAAAACTAATGGATTGTCTGTCACACAAGCTATTTATACAGTAGGCTCACATCAGCAATGTAATATCGAAGTCTGTAATCATTTAAATAACACTTTAGTAATTCACAAAAATCAACATATCTTGGATGTAGAAGTTTATAAACATCGTATTCTTACCGTTGCTGAAATCAATCACTCTCAATCAGTTGCGGATGAATCCCTTTTGCGATCTATTAAAAATAAAATTAGTAAGGACATTCAAGACGAAGAAATTCAGCAGAAAATTTTTGAACTTTTAACTAAATATACAGATGTCTTTTCCACTACGGATGGATCCTTAGGAAAAACAGATGTGATCGAGCATCAAATAAGGTTAAAAGACAAGCAAAAAATTATATATGTACCCTCGTACAGACTCCCTATGAAATTCCAGAATGAAATAAATGATGAAGTAGGTAAAATGTTAGAGGAAGGAGTCATTAGAAAATCAAATAGCCCTTATAATTTTCCTTTAATAGTTGTACCGAAAAAAGATCGAACATGGCGTATCTGCGTCGATTTTCGTCGTCTAAACGAGGGAAACGATCCCTGATCGATTCCCAGTGCCATGTACTGACGATATTTTGTCTTTGTTAGGTCAGAATAAATATTTTACCAGTTTGGACTTACTTAAAGGCTTTCACCAGATATCATTAGAAGAAGATAGTATCCCATACACAGCCTTCAGCACAGCCAGGGGACATTATGAATTTTTGCGGATGCCTTTTGGTTTACGTTGTGCTCCTATAACATTTACAAGAATGATTAACATAGTGTTTGGAGACTTGTTAGGGGATATATTGCATGCCTATATGGATGATCTTGTAATCTTTTCCAACACCTTAGAAGAACATCTACGTAAGTTAGAACTAGTACTACAGATATTAAGACAACATAACTTAAGGGTAAAGATTAGTAAGTGTGAATTTTTCGAAACAGAATTAATATATTTGGGTTTCATGGTGTCAAGCCAAGGTCTTAAAGTAGTCCTATGATAAGGTGTCGGCTATACGTAATTTTCCCATACCTACTAATGTCAAGGGAATACAGCAATTTCTGGGTTGTAGTGGATATTACAGGCGTTTTATACGCAACTATTCAAGAATAGCCGCTCCTTTAACTGATCTTACGAAGAAGGGCGTAGATTTCATATGGTCTGAGCAACATCAACAGGCGTTTAATACTTTGAAAGATGAACTGTGTAGTTCTCCTATCTTAAAATTTCCTGACTTCGATAAGGAATTCTTCATTGCAACAGACGCCTCAGACTTAGGAGTAGGAGGGGTATTGCTTCAGCAATATGATAAACAGTTTTTCCCGATAGCTTTCTATTCTCGAAAATTGAGAACTTCCGAAAGTAAGTATGCAGTAATAGACAAGGAAGGACTAGCTATTGTTAATTCGCTAGTGCATTTTAAGTTCATAATTTACGGTTATCCCGTTAAGGTTCTTACTGACCATAAACCACTAACAGAGTTCTTTAAAGGCTTCAATCACAGCCCTAAACGAACTCGGTGGCATTTAATCATTCAAGATTTTGGCGCAAGAATCGGGTATTTACCTGGGAAAGCAAATATCATTGCGGATGCATTATCACGCAACCCCGTGTCATCTTGTACGGAGCCTTTAGCTGAATTAATAGATATATCAACATCCATGCCTATTGTAAAAACAATATCTGAACAAGAAGATTTAGGCTCGAGTGCTGAATTGTTACAGACTGAGCAAAGAAAAGATCAGAAAATAGAAACAAATATAAATGCTTTGAAAAGCAATCATAAAGAAAAGGAATATATAAATTATAAGCAGCAGAATTATATAATCAAAGATAATATTCTGTGTAGGACTGTGACAAGGAAAACCCGCAATACACCACATGTAACTAACGACCAGGTAGTAGTACCAATCTCACTTATTTCCACTGTCCTGAATTGGTTGCATTCAAATCCATTACATGGACACCCTGGGTTCTCATTAATGTCACAGAAAGCCAAATCATTGTTTTATTGGCATACAATGCTTACAGATATAAAAAGACACATAGCTAATTGTCGCACATGTCAGGAAAACGAAGGGCATACGAAAACACCTGTCAGCCTAGGAGCTTATCCTGTTACCAATCAACCCTTTGAAAGAATACATTTAGATTTGTTAATTGGATTTTACGAGTCAGACAGAGGAAATAAGCACCTCTTAGTAATTATAGATGCTTTAACTCGATATACAGAACTAATAGCGCTTAAAACTAAAACTGCGATTGAATGCGCTAGGAAGTTTTACGAGTGTTACATTTGTAAACATGGAATTCCACACATGATAATCTCAGACTCGGGTGTGTGAATTTAATAATCACTTTCTTACCTCATTGTGTGAATTCCTCAACATAAAGAAGATTAATACCATGATATATCACCCAGAGTCGA
>NC_090756.1:31328939-31346439 GCF_036898095.1 Palaemon carinicauda
ATTCCTGTATCTCCAGTGATGAAAAAAAACTAGTTATTTTTTTATTTACGGCCCCATCTTTGTGTATAAGAGCCTATTTGCATTTAAAAATTCAGGTGTTTTGAAACGGATTCTGAAATTTTTTTTGAATCATCAAACTATTGTAAGAACATGTATGTATATAATAGAAAATGTAATAATGAATAATTATATATGCAAAAAAAATACTAGATATTATAGTCCATATGAAATACAATACAATAAAAAAAATCTGTTTATATATTGTTGAAAAAAGGAGTAATTATTTTTCTTATGCAGCGTCGTCTTGGAATAGGGTTGCTAAATACATTTTTATTTTATCTCATTATCTTAATTGATTTAGTTTTTATTTATTCCTTAGCCCGAATGGAAATAAGAAAAAAAAAACAACAGTAAACTCTTTTTTTTTTTTTTCTCTCTAGAGCGCAAATTAAAGACGTTTGTTACATTCGTATTTTAACAGATGAAATTCTTCTGATATTTGTTGTTGTTGTTTTAGTTTTTGTTGTTGTTGCTATTCCTATTGGTTTGAATTCTTTTTGATGACCCGGCGCCCACCAACCCTTCAAAACAAAACATTGATATCCTTGGTATATACTTTAATTCACTATTATATCTATGAGTAGAGAATCTGTTATTAAAACTAAAACCGTTTGTCTTAATATAACAAGAGATACACTAATCTATCACGAGAAGTATTAAGATCAAGAAAATAAAGAAAAATTGACTAAACAAATAAATAGGTAATAAATAAAAAGAATGGAGAAATAAAAGTATGGCATTGCCTCTGACAACTTTTTAATTACTTTCTTAAACTAGGTTTAATTAGGCTTTATTTCCTTTAGGATTAAAATCTTCAAAAGACAGAAGTAATTGATGCTTTTAAAGCAGTGATTTACGTGACAAAAACTTTAAATGCAGCGAGAAATGAAGATACATTTTATTCAACAATTATTTGCATATTGTAATTCAAATAAAATTCTTAAAAAGCAAAAGTGGGTGCAATATAATCTCAACAAAACATAACCATAAAATTCCTAACGTTTTTCTCTTCACATATCTCTTCATCGACTTTATTCTCTCGATTCAGAAATTTTTCTTATTTTATTGCAACTTGACGGAAATGATAATATTTATGAGAACGTAGAGCTATAGTTGTTGGCTTCAGAACACTTTATCAACGATTATGTAACGCAAGATTATACCTCATATATATATATATATATATATATATATATATCACAAGCACACGTGATTTTAATTAATGTAAATATCACCCACGAATGGCATTTAATACCGAATTCTATCTTGGGAAAATATATCCACTTGGAATTCATTTTATGGTAACAGCTTCAGGCCGGGTGGGGATTCGAACCACCACCTGTTCGGCTTGAGACTATGCCTGCAGTGACCATGCCGACTGAGCTATCAAGAGAGACTAAAAGTTTATGACAAGTTCCCGTACATATTCCTGTCGAATTCAGGAATCTGTTCACAGACTTGAAATAAACCCATCTCCACCATGATAGCTGAATCTTGAGTTTGCAACACGTGGTTATTTTAATGAACATATATCACAAGCACACGTGATTTTAATTAATGTAAATATCACCCACGAATGGCATTTAATACCGAATTCTATCTTGGGAAAATATATCCACTTGGAATTCATTTTATGGTAACAGCTTCAGGCCGGGTGGGGATTCGAACCACCACCTGTTCGGCTTGAGACTATGCCTGCAGTGACCATGCCGACTGAGCTATCAAGAGAGACTAAAAGTTTATGACAAGTTCCCGTACATATTCCAAGTGGATATATTTTCCCAAGATAGAATTCGGTATTAAATGCCATTCGTGGGTGATATATATATATATATATATATATATATATTCCTGTCCTGCTTCCTATTCATTAAATAGGCGAGAAGATCAGAACCCAAGGCCCCACTCCATAAAGCTTAGTAAGACCAGATAGGACCGAGCAAGGAATTTTGATGACTCAGCTGGTAGACCTATAGGCTGCCACAAAGCCCCCATGCTAAGCTCACAATATATATATATATATATATATATGTGTGTGTGTGTGTGTGTGTGTGTGTGTATAAGAGACAGAAAAAAGAGCAACGTATATAAGTGAGCAAACTAGAGTATATTCTTAAATCACGTAAGAAAAACACATGGACATAAACAGGACAGATAATGACAATGACAGTCAATAGATGGACACAAAGAATTTGAAAATTAGGCCGTATAGATGGTAAAAAAGTAGAGGAAGGAAAAGAACACGATGGATTGGTAAACTAAGAAAGTTTGCGGGAGTGGACTGGCACAGAAAGACCAAAACCAACCGCAAATGGATGGACATGTCTGAGGTCTTTGTTCTGCAGTGGACTAGTAATGGGTGATTATATAACAACTCAATGTCTTCTATATGAACATCTCTTGAATTTAAAGGACATATGAAAAGCGAAGTTAGTTGATAGAGGAAGAAATTACTTTGCAGGTTAACCTTCTACCAATACACTATTCCATCTTATTACTCATACTCTGTTTTTGAAGTATCAACAGTTTGTATATGAAAGAACTATTTTAATGTTGTTATTGTTCTTGAACCTTTTATTTTAGTTGTTCATTATTACTCTTGTTGTTTAGGTATATTTTTTACATTCACGGGACAGATTTTCCCTGTTGGAGTCTTTGGGCTTATAGCATCCCGTTTTTCTGACTAGGATTAGCTAGTAATAATAATAATAATAATAATAATAATAATAATAATAATAATAATAATAATAATAATAATAATAATAATAATAAGAAGAAGAAGAAGAAGAAGAAGAAGAAGAAGAGGAAGAAGAAGAAGAAGGAGATCAACTAAACAGACTATATAAAATAATTCTCTCTCTCTCTCTCTCTCTCTCTCTCTCTCTCTCTCTCTCTCTCTCCTCGCAGCTTAACAAAGCCAATAATGGAAGATTCTTGTAAACAAATACCAGTAATGGAGAACCAAAGGTATTTGGATAAAATAAAATGAAATAAAAACACAGAAGAATTCATCTTCAATATTGTTGGTTCTTTTCCAGTCATCATTTCCATTCAAGAACTATTTCCAGGAACTCTGTTCTTCCATAGAGCATGATTATCTAATCAAAAGGAGGTCCAGAATCCTTACATTGAATATCTGCAGTTACAATGACCCTGTAATAAGATTTCAAAGAAGATCTGACAAAAAAGTTTTGATTACTTGCCCGGAAGAGGTAGTTCCCCTGATACCCGCTTTGATGTTGCTTTGAAAGAATGCTATCGATAATTCTCTCAATATACATATCTTAGTATTTCTTTGAAAGATTTCTTTTGGATTTTTTAAATCAAAATAAAATATTATAATGTATTGTATACTTTTTGTCTGCCTCTGGTTGAAATGATAAAAAAAATATTGCGTCTTTTATAGAGTGTCTTTACAATAGATCAAAAATATGATTCCCTTCCCGGCGTCATTGATGGTAAGGATGAAAATGAATTCCTTTTTACAATAGAAAGGTTCGTAGAACAGCTTTTATTAGATGGATAAAGGACAAATACTGCCTGAGGGGACATCTTCCATCACCATCCCCAGGCTAATCCACGATTCATTCCCCCAGCATCTCGACCTCCAACGTTGTGTCTGCTGCCATGGATATGATGGCCAAATCCCCCAGCCTAGAAACCCCACAGTGTGTGTCGAAGGAAGACAGCAACCATGATTGAATATATGTCAAAATGTATCTTGTAAATATAATGTAGATTATAATTTTTCATTAATAAAATTATTTTTTATCAAACAATTTTTTAAAATCGATTATATAAATAAATATATATATATATATATATATATATATATATGATTTAAAAGTTCAAGATAGAGACGATTAGCGAAATCTAAGTGAGGGCCTATGCGTAAATAGGCCTCGAAGGATATGATGATGATGATGATGATATATATATATATATATATATATATATGTGTGTGTGTGTGTGTGTGTGTGTGTTCTTTGTTATAAAAGAGAGACTAATTATATAATTACCCTCAATTCAAAATCATGTTTTTCATAATTGCATTTGTAATTCATTTATTGGTTTTATTCCTAATTTTCCACAAATATTAATTCAAAATCCGTTCCTTATCCCTGAACTTTACTTACAGAGAAAGTCTAAGTGGAATTTTTTGAGCCCTGTTATGGAAATCTATTTGTCGAGTAGTTGAGTTACCTCTGGAGTTTGGAGGTTGGAACGGGGAGGGGGTTGGAAGGTTGTCGGGTATGGGTCATTGAGGTCATTGAGTATGAGGGGAGGGTTGGGGAGGGGTCAAGTCGGGGAGGGGGTCAAGTGGGGAAAGGGGTACTCAACTATATTATGCATTAGTGAATAGCTTTCCAGTTTGCCACTAAAGCTTTCTGAGGAAATATTTGGGGGGGATTTGTTATTCAATGCGCTACTCGGCAGATTTTCTTAATTTATTATTATTATTATTATTATTATTATTATTATTATTATTATTATTATTATTATTATTATTACATAAGCTACAGCCCTAGTTTGAAAAGAAGGATGCTATAAGACCAAGGGCTGCAATAAGAAAAAATAGCCTAGTGAGGTAAGGAAATAAGGAAATTAATAAACTGTATGATAAGAAATAAATATTAAAATAATTTTTTTTAAGAAGAGTATCAGCAATATAACAATAAAATATTTTAAGAACAAAAACAGCATCTAAATAAAAAAAAATGTAAGTACATCTAAATTAATTTTGCTATAAAAGCTTATTTAAATTAATAAAAGATAGGAACATACTAAGTTACATTTGCTAAAATTAAAAATAGTTTTATTTTTTCTACGATGATTCTGTATCTCAAAATTATATCAATATATGAGTATTAACATACTTGTTAAATAAAAGGAAAATACTATTGACATAGAATTGAAATTAATAACTAAACACTGTTGGTTCTGAAGATTTCTTTGTAATTCACAAACCCAAATTTTTAGAAGATTTCATGTCTGAGAGAGAGAGAGAGAGAGAGAGAGAGAGAGAGAGAGAGAGAGACTCAGTGGAGCCTTGAGAATCCCCTGGATATAATTTCATGCGTAATAGAGGAGGTCCAGATTGGCAGCTTCCATACAAGACGATCTTTAAAAGAATGAAGAATGGCGTCTCTCTCTCTCTCTCTCTCTCTCTCTCTCTCTCTCTCTCTCTCTCTCTATGTTAGGAAAAAGATGTGTTTAAGTGTGTTTGCATAATTCTGTGCAGATATACTTACGTAAAAACACCAGTGTTTTTGACATGTATATTTTTAAAAAAAATCATAGGAGTGGGCCTCATAGCTAGCAAGAACAGCACGTAAAGGGGAAGAGCCATCATCCAAACGTTTACTTAAAAATTTGTTACTCATTAAGACCAACACAAAACAAACCACTCTTATGTATAGACTCCTCCCCCTGGGAAGTAATTAATGCTTCGTTTCCGCCATGAACCTACAAAGGACATCCTAAACAGTTCTTGAGAGATTCGTTGGGAGTGCTTCGGAGAGGAATACATGACGTGGGTGGAGTCCTTCAGGAGGTAGCCAGGGCTTCTCACTGCTGACGGAAGAGATTTAATGGGGGTGGAAGGAGAAGATGATCAGGGTTGATTATGACTTGAATTAATGAAGAAGAGGAAGAAGAAGAAGAAGAAGAAGAAGAAGAAGTACAACAACAAGAGCCATAACAATAAAAACAATGAAAACAACAACTCAGACACACACACATATTTATATATATATATAGATATATATATATATATATATATGCGTGTGTGTGCGTGTTTGTTTGTCTTCTTGTGTATTCCTACATATATGTACAATATATATATATATATATATGTGTGTGTGTGTGTGTGTGTGTGTGTTTGCGTGTCTATTTATTTAAACACATACAGTATATACAAATATACATATATAAATAAATAAATAAATAAATATATATGTATATAAATACAAATATATATAAATTATATATATACATACATACATATATATATATATATATATATACATATATATATATATATGTATATATATATATATATATATATACCTATATATATATATATATATATATGAAGAGATGCAAAGGTGCTGGAGTAGATGGCCTAACAATTGATTTAATTGCGAACGGAGAAGATTCCATAGTAGTAAAACTTTCTGAACTCTACATTCTGCAAGAATGCTCTATACCTACAATTGGAAATACTTTGTTATTATACTAATTCACTTGAACGGAGACACAAAAGACCTAAAAAATTACCGACCAATAAGTTTACTCTCTTACTCTCCATTGTATATAAAATATCATATTAGCCTGATTAGGAAGACAGCTCGATTTTAATCAACCAAGAGAGCAGGTTTTAAAAGGGGATATTCAACAACTGACCATATCCAGGTAATAAACCAGCTACTGAAAAAAATCAATAGACTGTGACAAACCACTATTTATGGCATTTACAGACTATAAGAAACCTTAGCAATAAAGAGAACCCTTCCAAAAAAAAAAAAAAGGAATAGAAGAATCTTATGTTGGAACACTTGAAGATATCTATACAGTAAATATAGAAATCATAAAACTACATGAAGATAGTGAGAAAATTTCGATTGAGAAAGCAGTTAGAAAGGGAGACCTAATATTTCCTAAAATATTCACAGCATACCTACAAGTTTTTCAGAATTGAGATTGGGAAAATGTAGGAATTAATACTAATGGGGAATTCCATAACAACTTAAGATTTGTAGATGACATAGTTTTTTTAATTAATTGTGAGAGCTGTTACACAAGATGATGGGAGATTTGAAAAGAGAAAGCAGATACGTAGACCTGAATATGAGAAAAATTGAGATAATGTTCTATGAAAATGCAGAGAGAAAATAAATAAAAGTTGTAGACGAGCCTCTGGAGATTGTTAATGAATACGCATACTTAGGGCAACAGTAAATGTTTCCCCAGAACACGAGACCTAAATTGAAAGAAGGATAAGGAGAGCATTTTGTGAATAAAATGAGATTATGAAAAGCGAAATGCCACTTTCTATAAAAGGAAAAGTAATTAATGAGATCGTCCTATCAGTATTAACTTAAGCATCAAAAACTTGGAGCCTTACTAAAGCCTTAGAACATGAGTTAGTTACAACTCAAAGAGTTATGGAAAATAAAATGATAGCAATAACACCGAGAGACAAAAAAAAAAAGAGCAACATGGATACGAGAGCGAACTAAAGTAGAGGATATTCTAAAAACTTGTAAGAAAAAGGAGTGAAGATGGGCAGGATATATAATGAGAAGTACAGACAATAGATGGACATTAAAACTAACAGAATGGGTCCTTAGAGATTGAAAAAGAAGCGGAGGAAGGAAGAAAAGACGAGGGATCAACGAATTAAGGAATTTTGCGGGCAAGTTGTAGGACATGCCTGAGGCCTTTGTTCTGTAACCGACTCGTAACAGCTGATGATTATATATGTATGTATGAATATACATACTCCATATCTATTTATATATATATATATATATATATATAGATATATATATATATATATATATATATAGATAGATAGATAGATAGATATAGATATATAAGTATATATGTACACACACACACATATATATATATATATATATACAGTATATATATAGACACACACACACACACACACACATATATATATATATATATATGTATGTATGTATGTATGTATGTATATATATATATATATATATATTAAGTAACAGCTATCTGTAAAAATTAGGTCTAATTAAACCCGACCCTCTTCATTACAGATCTCAATATGAAACAAAAGGAAAAGGATATATTAATGAAAAGGAATTTCTGACCTGATATGGTTCAGATGAGTTAATACCAGCCAAGCCCCTTTTCAATTAAGTAATATGTTGTGTACTTGCAAGCTACGAAAAAAATTACTAGATATTAAATAATCTTCATACGTTGGTAAAACCATAAAGAAATGAGATCAACTAAAAATGGGCTCATATAACAGTATTATGTAAGTAACCTAAGGGAAAGAATTTAGTGGAACTATTTCCAATGGAAAATCTAAAAATGAAATCTGAAACAATGTTTGTTTTCCGGAACTGACTAAAGACACCAATAAGACGAGAAACTGAAAAAAAAAAAAAAACTAAATCAAGAAGAAGTTAGTCGTTTTGTACCAACAAACTTCATCTTGTCAATTGAGTTTCAAGTCAGATGACTGACAGAAGTAACCGAATATAGAAAGAATGTGGCAGACTGCTGTTAGGAAATGGAAATGCTGTATAAATGGATTAGTTAATGAAGGAAACTGGTTTAAAGTGGGACTATACATGTAGATAATAATAAAATTCAATGGAGAGTGAAGTGTAAATATAATTGAAAAGGGGTCGATGAGATGAAGAAAATAGAAAAGAATTTATATTGAAATAAAAGGTACAAAAGTTACTGCACAAATAATATGCTTATAATAATAAACAAAGTGTATTCACTCTTACTTATGGCTCTTGCAATTTAGATACATGTAAAAGAAAAAGAGTTAATTAAGCAAAGAAGAAATGGCAAGATAATGTGAGATATACAGATTGGGCGGGAATGAATTCACAAAATCGAATAGATTTCATCTTGTAGTTCGTAATTGGTACCTTTTCCCTTTTCAGAAAGTTGTAAAGTAGTTTAGTTGCTAATAAGGTAAATTGTAAATTATATATATATATATAATATATATATATATATATATATATATATATATATATGCTTGTCACATCGATAAATCATAGTAAAAAAGCTAATTTTCACATCCAATATCACAAATATTTGAAAAATTTTCTGGAAGGGTCACCAATATGAAAATAAGGAGAACCTAAAATTAATGAACCCTGACACAAGTGGATCGACTCAAATTCACCGCCTCGATGTTATAACAGGCAAGGAACGGGTTTGTAAGAAGCAGAATTTTTACAAGTATTAAATATCCATCAATTAGGAGAGACTTTGCTCTTCCAACACCCCCCCCCCCTCCCCCTCCCCAAAGCCGCCCCCCCCCCCATATCCAAGAACAGAATTCTATACAATAAGCAGTAATTGTCCTCAGAGATACAGGGAGAAACTAATTGGATCAAATCCCCTTCAGATCCAAAATGAGAACAGCACCATCCCCACTACCCAAGTTAACTTATTAAACGATGCCACACTGTGAATACCATTATCTCTTTTAATGACAAAGGATTATGGGCTGCACACAGGTAAAGTCACCTGACGCTACTTCCCCCCAAGGAGAGAGGACTCATGTTACGGTACATTTGTGTCTTCACTTATTCATTTTCCTCTGAAAGGTTTTTCTTTCCCTTGTAAGCTTTAGTTGTGATTAACATGTAACTTTTATACGATCCATTAGCGACTTGGGCGCTTTTAACGTATTGAAATAGCTTTTTTTTCCTTATCCCAGATTCCAGTTTCTTACTTGTGGTCTCCCATGCTTGTTAGATTGTGAGAAATGCTTGGTACAGCATTGAAGAGGAGAAAAATAAAACAAATATACTGCAACAGGGAGAATATATTCTCTGCCTTGTAGAAAAATTCGTTGGATGTGATTTGTGTATTTCTAACAAAAATAATGTTGCAAATAAGGTATGTATTTCATTTGAATCATTAGCAACAAAAAAAACCAATTATATATATATATATATATATATATATATATCTCATATTCTCGCCATCTTCTTCAGCGGTTTCTAGTCCAGTGCAAGGCAAAGACCATAAACATGTTCTTCCAATTGCGTATGTTTATGCTCTTTCTATGCCAGTCTATACCCGAAAATTTCTAAGTTTCTCAATCCATCGTCTTCTCAACCTTACAAAGAGCTCAAAACTTGCTTTACCGGGTACTTCATAATTGACAATAAATTTTTCTTTGTTGCAAAAACATCAATTCATATTGAACCATTAAGAAAAAAAATTCATAAAACAAATATCTATAAAACACATCGTTTCAGTCTCCTAGAAAAGCGTTGCATTGCAACTGGGGCTTGACTTCTAGGCTGGGGGGAGTCATGGAGTCCTTACAGGAAATGAACTTGCGGCATTTACTGGTCCTGATTTATTCACATGAACCTGGGGGGGGGGGGGGGGGAGTTGCTCATATTAGGTATATGAAAATTCCTTCCTTGTAGACTTGGGAAGGAATGGTTCTCTGGCCCTACGTCGAACACATATTCATATATGTCTGACTTCTTGTTTTTCTCTTTATTACATTTGAAAATGAATGCAATAAGCTAAGCAGGAATGTGAATACTATTACTTAAAAACATGATTATATATATATATATATATATATATATATATATCAACAAAATATTCAATATACAAAGAGAAAATGAAAATATATGAGAGTGACTCCTAACTAGTTACGTCTTACATCTTCATAAACAGAAATTTTAACAACAATTAAACCTACGAAAATGGTTTGGCAACGCTATGTTGATGACATTTTCACATATTGAGATGATAGCTGGGGAGATTTCAATATAGTGGGGGGGGGGAGGAGTTGCTCATATTGGGGATATGAAAATTCCCTCCTTGTAGACTTGAGAAGGAATGGTTCTCTGGCCCTTCATCGAACACAGATTCATATATGTCTGACTTCTTGTTTTTCTCTTTATTATATTTAAAAATGAATGCAATAAGCTAAGAAGGAATGTGAATACTATTACTTAGAAACATGATTTTTTATATATATATATATATATATATATATATATATATATCAACAAAACAATCTATATACAGAGAGAAAATGAAAATATATGAGAGTGACTCCTAACTAGTTACGTCTTACATCTTCATAAACAGAAATTTTAACAACAATTAAACCTACGAAAATGGAGTATGGTTTTATCAGTGATGTGTAGAGGGCGAAGGCATCATCTGCTATTATGTGGAGGGGGATTGGAAAGTCATCATTTGGCAGAGTGCTGTCCTCAGAAAATCCCACTCGGTTCTGATCGATGGCGTAGTAAAAGCTACACTTGATCAAGGTTCCTCCAACACTAGCACCTCCTTTAGCACCTATATTGACATACAAGAACTTGTAATTTACATCTGAGATGGCAATGAGTATGATGCTGTGGAACATCCTTTAGTTATAGTATATTGATCCTCCTTTTCAGAGCTTCTCTATAGGGATAGGCTTTCCATCAAGCACCCCTCCACAATTATGATAGTTTTACTTCTTCGGTAATACTTCAGAGACCGTCTTTCACTCCTCACTAATTTTGGGGCACTTAAGTACAGCGTGTATGGGTGTCTATGATGGCTTTGCACACTTTAGGCGCAAACCTGTAAATCACACTCTTGGAAACTCCGGAACTATATTGCAGACTGGTATAGGAGTCCCCACTTGCTAGGAAGTGAAAGGTGACAGCCAGTTTCAATCCTATTGTTAGAGGATCTTTCATTCTAGTCTGTTTCTTGGTGAGCATTAGAGAAATGCGGTCAGTCATCCTTACAACCAATCCAGGATTGAGCCCATTAGGGTTTTCTCAGAGTAGTTCTTGTTGCAGCTGGTCATAATCTCCATGTATGGATATTCTCGTCAGCCATTTCCGGCACAAAGGCTGTCTTCTAGTTTTTCTTCTTGATTCTGCTTGTGCCGTCGGTGCCACATGTGGTTCCTCTGGTTCTTCTTCGGGTCTTCATGTCCAGTACTTCTCGATGAAATAATCAGTCAACATACAGGAACTTGAACATTTCATCTGCGACGGCCATGAGTGTGATAATGGGGAACTTCTTGTAGTTATAACAAAGTGATCCTACTTTCCTGGGGTTCTTTATAGGGACATGCTTTCTATCAAGTACCCCTCGCCAAACATGGTGGTTCCACTTTTTCACTAATACTTCGGACACCGTCTTCCAGTCTTTTGGAGTTTTGGGGCAATTCAGGACAGCAAGTTTGTTGGTGTCGATGATGACTTTGCACACTTTAGGCACAAATCTGCAAATCACACTCTTGGAGTCTCGGAAACTATATTGAAGACTTGTATATGAGTCCCTACTTGTCATGAAGTGGAGTATGACAGGCAATTTCAATACCACTGTTAGAGGATCTCTCATTGTAGTCTGTTTCTTGATGAACATTAGAAAAATTTGGTTAACCATCTCTGCAAACAATCCTGGTTCAATCCACACGAAGTTCTTGTACCCTTTAAGGTATTTTCGGTGTAGTTCTTGTAGCAGCTGGTCATAATCTCCATTAATGGATCTCTTTGTCAGCCATTCCTAGTACTGCATCTTTCTTCTAGCTCTTCTTCTTGATTCTGCTTGTGCCGTCGGTACCATAGCTGATTCCTCTGGTCGTTTTTAGGGTCTTCTTGTCCAATGCTTCTCGATGATATAGTCAGCAGTTATCAAAAGAATACTGGCAATCATGCTGTCTTCCTCCCTCTTGAGTAGTACTCTTGACCTATGCTCTAAGGATGTCAGTAAAGTAGTGACTTCCCCAGGCTTCGAGCCCGATATATACCTCTGGTAGCTTGGGCGCGTTTTATGTGACACTTTGGGACACTTAGCAGGTACCTTGCAACACTGTTTTATGTGACACTTCGTGACACTTCACAGGTATCTCGCATCGCAACGCAAGGTACTTGCAACACTGCGTAATTACGTCGCAAGGATGCGTAAACACCTCCCTCATCCATGTCGCTGCATTGTACAAGATATCGCAGCAATACCTCGTACCATGCCACAAGATCAAGTGTACTCACTCTGCAATATTGGCACAT
The DNA here is from genome assembly GCF_036898095.1 of Palaemon carinicauda. Classification (NCBI taxonomy): domain Eukaryota; kingdom Metazoa; phylum Arthropoda; class Malacostraca; order Decapoda; family Palaemonidae; genus Palaemon; species Palaemon carinicauda. The sequence continues at coordinate 31,341,791 of NC_090756.1, forward strand.
TTCGGGGTGTTTACACTACAAAGTGGCACGGCCCCACTGATGAACCCTTTGAAACAAAAAAGTGCATAAGTATCAACCTAGCTTTAGCAATTCTTTCGGATTCCTCGGAACTCTCTCTCGGAGTTCTCGGAACTCTCTCTCTCTCTCTCTCTCTCTCTCTCTCTCTCTGTCTCTCTCTCCTGATATAAGTCTTCCTTCATAGTTTATATATGACATCTATTTTAATGCTGTTACTTATCTTAGGATATTGTATATTTATTTTTAATTTCTTCTTTCATGCAATTTATTAATTTCATTATATCCTTTCCTAACTGAGCTTTTTTTTCTTGTAGGAGCCCTTATAGGGCTTATAGCATCCTTCTTTTCCATCTGGGGCTGTAGCTTGGCTACTACTACTACTACTACTGCTACTACTACTACTACTACTACTACTACTACTACTACTAATAATAATAATAATATTAATATCACCATTATAATAAAGAGCAATTGTCTATATATATATATATATATATATATATATATATATATATATATATATATATATATATATATATATATATATATATATATATATATATATGTGCATTTATTTTGCACTTTAAAGTAAATTTTTCTTGTTTTTGTCCAGTTTTGTCCAGTTTTGTTTATATGTCTTTTGAAGGCTGGACTTGGGATGTTTTCCTCCCCTCAAAGGGTAATTGTAGTTTCAAATTGGTACGTCACCCATGTAAGTGTTTTTATCTTTTCATGTTGATGATCTTTCGGCTGTTCATCTTCTGTATTGTTTTCGTCCCCGCTGGTGATGTGGGGCCCTTTGGAGCGAAAAAAGGACAGTTAGCGACTCGGCTCCTTATAGAGAGGTTTTCAGCTCCCATATTTCCTGATGGCTTGTGGCAAGTTTTGTGAAATATTCTGAAGACGTCCTTGATGCTTGTGGAGCTGGTGGCATCTTGGAGGTGTTCCTTGCCATCCCCTATGAATTGTATTTGTACTGACGGCTCTTCAGTTCGTTTGATGGCCTGCCTTACATTTCTTACTTTTTGATGCGAGCTTCATCCATCGTTGCCCGTGCCCTCAGCTTGCTGAACCTCTGGAGTTGTCAAGGGGCCTTCCAGTGGCGGAGAAAAGGGTAAGATCCGAGACCCTGTGTGTTATACTGTGACCAATCCAACCCATAGACGACTTATGTTGAGTGTCTCCTACTTGGTGGTATTGCTGACATTTACAGTTGGAGATAAAACTATGTGACGTGTTGCTGAGGGAATGGTATTTGTAGAAGAGTTAATTGATATTAGCTGGATGACGTTTATTTTTCTGTTTTCCCAATGTATGTTTATTGCCATTTAACTGTGTTAATCAATTAGGTTTAAGGATATTTTCTTTCTTTGTCTCCTTCTATCACGACCCGGGCAAATGTGGTTTCTATCTCTACCTAGTAACTTTTTCTTTTACTTTAGTGTGCTAGTTAGCTAGGCTAATATGTCTGTGGAATTGTAATAACCAGTTTGTTTTTCTTCCCTAAAGTTCAGTTTTCATAGGATTTCTTTGTAATTTTAAGTTATTAATTGTAATAAATAATTCAATTGTTTATTTTGTCTCTGTATCCTTCTCTTTGAGGAAGTTCCTTGGATTGTTTTTGTTCTGGTACGAGTCCTACTCATTATCATAGTGGTAAGGGCTTTATGATAAAGAATCTGTGAACTCGTTACCATCTCTTAAGAGTTCATAACATAAATGGCGACCGTGACAGGACCTATTACCAGTCATTAACGTTCACAGGATTTTCTCGAGGAGGAGTGCAGAGAAAAAAGGGAGAATAGTTTTGCTTGATAGGCATTTAAGTTATAGGAGTATTTTCTCCGCCGCCGCCACCCCCCCCCCCCTCTCTCTTTCTTTCTCCCTCATAACCCTTTTAACTTAGAATATGCCTTTTTTCGAGCTTCAAGTTGAGGAGGCTCCGGCCGAATTTCTCAGTAGCCCTGATTAGGAAGACAATATTTTTTATTTGAAAAGAGAAGAGTTGTAGTTTTTGTCTCAGTTTTTGCATTTGGAACTGCCATCAGAAGTTCATAAGGGGCAGTTACTTAAAGAAGTACTGAAAGCTGCTAAAGAGCAACAAAAGAGAGTAAGTGTTTCGCATATGAACGAGGATGAAGAACTGGGCAAAGTCACTAATGAAGGAAACCAGGAGTTAGATAAAAGTAACATTCATCAGGTAAGTGAATTGACACTCAGTATTTTAAGGGAGGAAGTGAAGATTAAAGAGTTAGAGTTAATAGCCATGCGGTTCCAAGCTGAAGAAAAAGCTAAAGAAAGGGAACACAAGATTATCTTGCAGAGAGTACGTAACGCTATTAATAATAGAAATAGTATTTTGGGGATAATTTCAACGTAACGTCAGCGTTAGAATTGGTACCTTTGTTCAATGAGAAAGATGTTCCAAAATTTTTCACTTCTTTTGAGAGTATAGCTAAAAGGTTGGTTTGGCCAAAGGACATTTGGACCACTATGATTCAGTGTCGATTAAAAGGAAAGGCTCAGCGTGTATATAACACACTTAATGAAGCTCTTTGTAACGATTATGATACAGTGAAAGCCATAATTCTTAAAGCCTATGATTTAGTTCCAGAGGCCTATAGGCAGAAATTTTGCAATTTTAAGAAAGAGTCGGGGATGACATTTGTTGAATTTGCAAGGCAGAAGGAGCAGTTTTGTGAGGACTTTTTGAAGTTAAAGGATATTGATAATTTTTCTAAATTAAAAGAATTAATTTTGGTAGAGGAATTTAAAAGGAATGTGGTTAGGGAGTTAAAAATACATTTGGACGAGTTGAAACTGGACTCCTTGCAGGAGATCGCTATTGCGTCGGACGAGTATTCCCTCGCCCACAAGCAGGAAAAGGTAACTAGGGAAGTATCTGTAAACAATAGGAAATTTTTTAGTGGTGGTTGAAGAAGGAATAACCAGAACAGACAACAGGAGTCGGAGAAACCCGATTTTGCCAGAAATAAGAATAATAGGAATAGTGATAATGATAATAAAACTAGTAGTAGTTTAATTAATGGTAATTCTCGCAGTTATGTTAATACTAGTAGGAATGTAGGGAACAGTAAGGCTTCTGAGTCAGGAATAGTCTGTTTTTGGTGTAGTAGAAGAGGTCATGTCGAGTCTCAGTGTTTCTCGAGAAAGAAATATTTTGAAAAAAACCCGAAACTTGTTAACGTTGTAACAGCAGCTGAACCGCCAAAGGAAGACGAATCTAGATGACTTAGATTTCGTAAGTACATAACTGACGGATCTATTTTCACGGATACGACTAAAGGGATTGGGACAAACGTTAAAGTATTGAGAGATACTGGGGCCGTTCAGTCATTAATTTTACGAGGGTCTGTCCCGGATGGATATGTATATAAGAATGGTGAGTATGTCGTATTGGGTGGTTTCCCGAACACAGTGAATTCATACCCATTAGAAATGTTTTTTCTTGATACTAATTATTTTTCAGGTGTGGTAAAGTTGGCTGTTGTTGGTAGTTTGCCAATTCCCAAGATAGATGTAATTTTTGCTAACGATTTATCCATTACAGATGAATCTTGTATCTTTCCAATTCTGTCTGTGGTCGAAGTAGGGGACGACCACTGTCCTATAAATGATATTTTAAAACCTATCTCTGTGATAACGAGGTCAAAGGCAAAAGAGGTTGAGCTGGCCGAGGTTGAGTTGGATTTGGATGTGATTGATGGACATAAGACTGACTTTGTGACAAATGGTGTACTTAATTTTCGAGACGTGGTGTGGGATTCCAAGGCTTTTAGGAAAGCCCAGACTGTTGAATTTAATGAAGCAATTAGTAGTGATATTAGTGATTTATCTAAGCCAGTATTCTGTAAAGATAAATGGTGGCTTTACAGGGTTAGTAGGTCAGCTGTTGCACCTGCTGACCAGGTAGAAGTTTCTCGTCAGTTGGTAGTTCCTGATGAGTATAGGAACAAAATTTTATTTTTGGCTCATGAAAATAATCTTGCTGGGCATTTTGGGGTCAGAAAAACTTCTCTGAAGGGCGCACAATATTTTTATTGGCCCCGAATGCGCCGAGATATAAAACACTATGTACTTTTTTGCAAAGTGTGTCAGTTGGTGGGGAAGCCCAACCACAAGATACGTAAAGCCCCACTCATTCCCATACCTTCAGTTGGGGAGCCTTTTGGGGAGGTGGTGATCGATGTCGTTGGTCCTCTCCTGCGGACGCGCGGTGGTAATGAGTATTTATTAACAATGGTGGATCGGATGTCTCGCTTCCCGGAGGCTAATCCCATGAGGAGTAATCGGAGTGAAAAGATCGTCGATAATTTAATTGGCTTCTTTACTAAGTTTGGTATACCTCACACTTTGCAATCTGATTGTGCTACTAATTTCACAAGCAAGTATTTTAAGAATAAAATGTCTGAATTAGGGGTAAAACACATTACCTCTTCCCCATATCACCCTGAGAGTCATGGCCAGGTGGAACGGTTCCACCAGACCCTAAAGTCTATTTTGAGAAAGCTTTGCGTGGATTTAGGAAGAGAGTGGGATAAGGAGGTCCCGTATGCCTTATTTGCCATTCGTTCCGTTCCTAATTAGGCTTTGGGATACTCCCCTTTCGA
>NC_090756.1:31361439-31366439 GCF_036898095.1 Palaemon carinicauda
AGAAATAGACATTGGCAGCACATTTAGTGAGAATGACATTCAATAGATGGACATTAAAAATAACAGAATGGGTCCCTAGAGAATGAAAAAGAAGCTGAGGAAGGAAGAGAAGACGATGGATCAACAAACTAAGGAAGCTTGCGCGCTTGGACTGGCATACAAAAGACCATAAACAAACGCAAGTTGAAGGATATGTCATATATATATATATATATATATATATATATATATATATATATATATATATATATATATATATATATATATATATATATATATATATATATGCATATATATATATATATAAATATATATATATATATATATATATATATATATATATATATATATATATATATATATATATATATATATATATATATATATATATATATATATATATATATATATATATACATATATATGCATATATATATATATATATATATATATATATATATATATATATATATATATATATATATATATGTATATATGTATATACATATGTACATATATATAAATATATATGCATACATATATATATATATATATATATATATATATATATATATATATATATACATACATATATATATATATATATATATATATATATATATATATATATATATATATATATATATATATATATATATATATATACATACATATACTGTATATATATATATATATATATATATATATATATATATATATATATATATATATATATATATATATATATTACATATATATACATTATATATTATATATATATATATATATATATATATATAATATATATATATATATATATATATATATATATATATATACACACACACACATATATATATACATATATATAAATATATATATATATATATATATATATATATATATATATATATATATATATATATATATATATATATATATATATATATATATATATATATATATATATATATATACTGCATAAGTAACAGCTATCTGTATTAAGTTTAATGTAATCAAAACTGACCCTCTTCATTGCAGATCTCAACAGGAAACAAAAGGGAAAAGATATAGTAATAAAAAAGGAATTACTGACCTGATATGATTCACATGAGTTAATATTAGCCAAGCCCCTTTTCAATTAGAATATATGTTGTAAACTTGCAAGCTACGAAATAATGACTAGATAATAAATAATCATCAAATGCTGATAAAAAAAAAAATATGGAAATGAGGTCGAATAAAAGTAGTATAGGTAACGTAGGGGAGAGAGTTTAGTGGAACTATTTCTAAAGGAAAATATAAAAATGAAAATTGTTTTCCTAAATATAGAAAAAAATGTGACAGACTGCAGTTAGGTGACGGAAATGATGAAAAAGGGGATGAAGTAAAGAAGAAAATTATTGTTACTCCCGTTTAATATTGGACAATACATCTAGAAAATAGCTTGAAAATTATAAAATTGAAAAGATTATGAAGTGTAAACATAATTGGGAAGGGGTCAATGAGATGAGGAAAATAGAAGAAAAAATTTATATCGAAAGAAAATGTACAACAATGACTGCAAAAATGATATGCTTATAATGATAAACAATTGTATTTACTCTTACTTGTGGCTCTACCAACTTATTCCTTTTAAAAGATAAAGAGGAATTTCAGCAAAGAAAAATGACAAGATAATATGAGATATAGAGATTTTGCGTGAGTGAATTCACAGGATCGAATAGATTTAATCTTGCAGTTCATAACTGGTACTTTTTTCCTTTCCCCCAAAAATTGCAAAGTAATTTGGTTGGTAAATATGTCAATTGTATAAATAACTAAACAATATTGTGTTTTTCTATAGATAAATAATAATACAAAAGGAAATTTTCACATCCAATATCACAAAAAATTTAAAAACTTTCTGAAAAGGTCACCAATATGAAAATAACGAAAACTTGAAATCAACAAACCCTGACACAAATGCATATATTCAACGCCTCGACAATATAACAGATAAGAAACGAGTTTCAAAGAAACATCATCTTTACAAGTATTATATGTCCATCAGTCAGGAGAGCCTTTGCTCTTCCAACTCCCGCACCACCTTCCAAAAATCACCTCCAAGAAAGAACAGAATATTATACGATAAGCAGTAAGTGTCCTCAAAGATAAAGGGAGAAACTAATATAATAAAATCCCCTTCAGATCCAAGATAAGGAGAGCAGCTTCCCCAACACCCTCTCTTTCTCAAGTTAGCTTAACAAACGATGCCTCACTGTAAATACCAGTACCACATTTTATGGCCAAGGAATATGGGATGTACACAACTCACATGACGTTACGTCCAAGGATTATGGGCTGGACACAGATAGATATATACTGTGTATCATCCTCACCATCTTCATCAACCAGTTCTAGTCCAACGCAGGGCAAAGGCAGCAGACATGTCCTTCCATTGGTATCTGTTTGGCGTCTTTCTATGGCAGTCTATACCCGCTAATTTTCTTAGTTCGTCAATCCATCGTTTTCTCAACCTTACAAAGCGCGCAAATCTAGCGTCACCGGGTACTTCATAACTAATATTAAATTTTTGTTTTCTGCACAATCATTAACTTATATCTGACCATTAAAGTAAACACATTTTGTAAAAGCCCTAACTATGAAAAACATCATTTCAATCTCCCAGAAGAGCGTTGCATTGCAACTTGTGGCTTGACTTTAGGGGGAGGGGAGTCATGGAGTCATTACCGGAAATAAAATCTTGGTATTTACTGGTCCTGATTTATCCTTATGATTCTGGTGGGGAGGAGAGGGACTGAGAGAAGAGTTGCTCATATTGTGGATATGGAAATTCCTTCCTCGCAGACTTGGGAAGTAATGGTTCTCTGGCCCTACGCTGAACACAGATTCATAGTTTTTTGTGTTTATTATATTAGAAAAGCAATGCAATATACTAAGAATGAATATAGATATCATTACTTGAAAACAGGATTATATATATATATATATATATATATATATATATATATATATATATATATATATATATATATATATATATATATATATATATATATATATATATATATATATATATATATATATATATATAAATCATAAAAGCTGACACGTGATGAATATAAAAAGTATTATATTCATGAAAGGAAAAATTAAAAGACTTGATTAGATTTAGTACGTTCGTCCATTAGGGACATCAACAGACTCAACAATGCGGATACATATACAAAGACATCATACAGAAGAACGGGTTCCAACAGCTGTTAGTTTTTTAATAATTCCAGAAAGGTCAGATTTTAGATAAAAGGATAATACTGGATTAACAGAAAACAAACCTGGGCCTAGACTCAAATTTCTACCTTGTGTACAGGAGATTAAAAATGATTCAACAATATTCATTTGGAAATAGTCATTTACATGGATTACTTTTTCCGCCTTTGACCATCCAAGGCCTTATTAAGAGAACCCCTGGAGACGGCAACCTGATGCTGTTTTAATCTGACTGAGACCCCTTTGGAGGTTTGGCCGACATAGAATAAGTTATACTCTGAACAAGGAATACTATTATTATCATTTCCAGAACTATTCTTAATCTACATAATTTTTAGCATACAATTATATTTAAACACTACCCTAATGTCTAGTTTTTTCAAAAGGGGTATAACATCTAAAAAAAAAAAAAAAAACATGAATTGGCAAACAAAGCATATTATTAATTGTTTCCTTCCTCTCTAACTGGACACTTTAAAATGTTTTCTTAGCCTTATTCATACATTTTTCTAAGAAATATTTGTGATAACCAAAATCCTTATACATTGTCCTGAAGAAAGATGGCACTCCCCGTCCATGTTGGGATTACAGGTATCTGAACATGCAGACAGAACCGGGCCACTACATTCTCCAAAACATCACCAAGGTGACCTCCTACTTGCACAAAGCAAGGTTTCCTTCTCACTCAACCTCCTGATGGGGTAATATCAGGTGCCCATGAACCCAGAACACATACCCAAGACTGCCCTCACCACTCCCTTTAGAACATGCACCATCAATTACTCTTATTTTGACCTTCACAATGCTGGGACCACTATTCAACGTTTCATGGACGGCATTTAGGGGACCTTCCCTTCTGTGTACGTTATGTGGATGTCATACTCGTTTTCTTTTCCTCCAAAGAGGAACACCTACGTCACCTACTTATCGTGCATGATCACCTATACAAAAATGCCTTGTAGTTTAGTACGACAGGTATACCTTTGGTGCAAATTAAGTATCGTTCTTAGGGCACCGCATTAATTATGAAGGAGTATATCCACTCCCTGAGAAAGTAGCAGCTGTTCTGAGCTTCCCTGCCCCCTCGACTGTCAAAGAACTGCAAAAATTCTTGGGCATGATCAACTTTTATCACCGTTTCCTACCAGCCATCACCACCACCCTTGCCCATCTCTACGGCACCCTCAAGGGAAAGCCAAAAGACCTGGAGTGGGAACCTCTCCAAAAAGCGGCCTTCTACAATGCAAAGAATGCCCGATCAATCACTGCTGCTCTGAATATTCTCGTGCCACAAGCACATCTCTTCACCGATGCCAGCGATGTCACTACTAAGGCAGTACTTGAAAAGGTGGACAATGGCTCGCCCCTCGCGTTGGCCTTAAATAGCAAACTATTGAAGGCAGAATCCGGCTACTCTACCTTCAACAGAGAATTGCTGGCGGTGCACCTAGCTGCCCATCACTTTCGCCACTTCTTGAAAGGTACGCTATTCATCATTCGCATGGAGCATATGACTCTGGTGGATGCCTTCACTTGACAGTCCAATGCCTGGTCTGCCCATTAATGCCGACATCTCTCCGATTGGCTGAATATAATTGTACCCTTCAGCACATCACCGGTTAAATTGATCCTGTTGCCAATGTTCTGTCAAGAAACACATTGACCGCCATTCAACAGGGATTTAATTACAACACCTTGGCAGAAGCTCAATGAAAATATCCAGAGTA
>NC_090756.1:31371439-31381439 GCF_036898095.1 Palaemon carinicauda
CTCTCTCTCTCTCTCTCTCTCTCTCTCTCTCTTAGCAGAATCTTTAATTCATGTTTGATATCTCTCAGACTTAATGATTTAAGTTTTAGTGAAGTTCCAACCAGCAGGTCTGGCTGGGGGACATAATAAAGAGAAGACTAATTTGCCAATGTGAACGTGTGCTGATTAATGAATTAATCCTGAAAGGATTTAATTTCATCTCTAGACACTTAATTACAGGGGGATACCTCTTTCTTGGAGTTTTGATTTGTTTAATCCAGATTTCTTTTCAGTTACTTAAGATTCACATACAAAAGTTTTCCAGATTATATAAGCTTTGGAATGTTCAGCCAATGACATACTACAAGCGGCAAACCGTTGCTGACGTGCGGCAGCAACAAACCACTAAAGTTTGAACCTGACAAACTATAGCGGCAAACCGACCCTTGTCCCAGATGGCAGGCTGTTGTTCTACCGTAGAAATAATTACTTCCGCAGACATATTAGAAAAGGTTCACTATTCAGATCTGTATATTATTAGGAATTCCTTAAAAACAGGAGTTGATAGCGAGCTGAGGGAATTATATTAAAAAACAGTTAAATACAATTTTGCTTTTAGCAATATATATTGCAATATATAGTACTGCGTAATTATATAATAATAGTATTATCTTGTTAGTTTAAAGCCACTTCTACCCATAATGGTAAAATTGGCATTAATAATGAAGTAATGAAAATATAAGGAAATAATAGAAGTAATACATGGGGATTTTTAACATACTTACATTAGTAGAAATATATATATATATATATATATATATATATATATATATATATATATATATATATATATATATATATATATATATATATGTATGTATTCCAGAAAAGATAAATGTTTTACCGCCGCCGCGCGTGGCATAGTATGTCAGTAGCCATAGCTTAACATGTGTTGACTCTGAAACCCACGACAGAGCGCGGCCGAGGCATTATTTTTCCCGCCAACATGTGCGGCAGAGAAAAAAACACGTCGGTTTCTCTAGCATGTCAGGTCCCATAGGATAACACATGGTGGCGGGATTTTTTCGCCGCTGCCTCGCGCGGCAACGGTTTGCAGCTAGTAGTATTTCACATAGTTGGAAAAGCAGAATGCTATAAGCCCAAGGCCTCCAACCGGGAAAAATAGCTAAGTGAGGAAAGGGAATAGTGAACCATATAGAATGGTGCACCTGCGTGTACCCTCAAACAAGAGATCTCTAACCCAGTGGAAGACAATGGTACAGAAGCCATGACACCACCCAAGACTACAGAACATTGGTTTGATTTTGGAGCGTCCTTATCCTATGAGACTTTCTTACCATATCTACAAAGTCACTTCTACCCTTAGCAAAAGGAAAGTAGCCACTGAACAAGTACAGTTTTAGTATAATTCCCATGAAACTTAAGATACCCATATACAGCACATATATTTTGACATTACTAAGAACTTACTAACAAAATACCATCGATTGCATAGTACCTATTATAAATTAACGATTGATAAATTCGAAAATGGATACATTTGTAAGGAATGGAGTGAATTTATTCAATGACAAAGTAAAATGTTCTCCAATTTGTTATTGGAAGACCGAAAAGGAAAAAACTATGAAAAAACTTCGATAAACTTCTGTACCTTTAAAGTTGTGGGAAGCTTTTATTTTGATTAGTAATTAATAATTCTGCCTTTTCTGTTAAGTAATTGCTCATTTTTTCTCTTATAAAACTCAAACGATTATCAAAAATGCTCCTTCTTTTGGTAATTATAAAATATTGATATACTTTTTATTAATTCATAAATTGACATTTTGAATATAGATCTATATAGATAAGTGTTTCATTAAACACAATAGAACGAGTTCTGTGATGTTTGAAAAACATCTTAATAGTTTTTCAATGGAAATCCTAATGTAACTAATTACTAATAAGTCTTTTATTTTGACTGGCGAAGGTTATCAATAAATAATTACTTAGAAAACCTTAGAGGAGAAGGATCTAGTAGAATTTTTATGATTGAAATCATTAATTATTTTGATTATAACAATATTTCAATACTATATTGATTTGTATGTGTATATATATATATATATATATATATATATATATATATATATATATATATATATATATATATATATATATATATATATATATATATATATATATATATAGATGGATATATATATATATATATATAGATGGATATATATACATATATATATATATATATATATATATATATATATATATATATATATATATATATATATATATATATATGTATATATATATATATATATATATATATATATATATATATATATATATATATATATATATATACATATATATATATATTTAGAGATTGTAAATAACTCCTTATATAAGTAATCTTATCTACTAAAATGCTAACAAACATCGTTTTCTCACTGGAATTATTTGCTAGATTATAGTCGCTGCAAAGACTCCAGGCGAAATAAACCCACCCCTTGATATCGTCATTGCTAATCACATTGTCTCCGATATTAGCAGCATACATATTTCAAACTATACTAACTTACAATTATCTCAAGAGGATTTGTTATGACCACTGTTAACGTGGGAGACGACGTGATTAGATATGACGTCATCAGGGGAAGGGGCTTATTTCCCAGGGAATCTCCGAGGTGAATTCGAGGCCAATAAAGGAAGCAGTCTACTTAGTCTGTCTTTGAAGCATAAACGTATTTTAAAAATTTTATCATTATCAAAAGGCAGGAGTTTTATTAGCTCAATGAGTCAAGCTTGACTCTGAGATAGCTGGCCTTGATTACACTGGAAAAAATGATGGTATTGGATGTTCCAATAATAACTTGATCATCATTAATCTCGATTGAAGGAAGACGTTCTATTACATGTCCATACAGAAAAATTACGACTTCTATAAGGGACTTTCCAGGAGGTATTGAATTCCACAATAGTCAAGTGGATCCCCTTTCAAATACGATCAGAATTGATATAGCAGTTTGTGAATACAAGATTTAGAGGTTATATATGGAAGATCTATTGGTGCTATTATAGTATGCTATCTACCGTCGAATTTCGACTATAGTATGGTGTCTACCACAAAGTATGTTATCTACCGTCAATGTTAATCCTCCTGTTTGATGAGGATTATCAAACACATTACTTACCACCAGTATGTTATCCTCATTGGACTTTAATGATAGTTTAATAATATTTATTGGAAGGATAATATGGATGCATAATTGTAAACAGTTTGTAGGTTCAGTTAGGTTGGGTTAGACTCTGTTAGGACATGGGTGCATAATTATAAGCAGTTTGTAAGTTAGCTTAGGTTGGGTTAGACTCTGTTAGGACATGGGTGCATAATTATAAGCAGTTTGTAAGTTAGCTTAGGTTGGGTTAGGTTAAGTTGGGTTGATCCAAAAGTTTTTGATCAAATGACTTGAAATTTTTATATGATGAAGATATTATATGTGTCTAAAACATATATAGAAATTGTGTAATTTGGATCATTAGGAAAAAAAATGGCGGACATGGCGGACGGTCCCCTTAGGTAAGGTTAGGTTAGGTTATCAAGTCGGTATTGATCCTCCTTATTAGAGGTGGATTAGCAAGTAGAACGTATCCTTAGGGACTGATGGTGGGTATCATATTATAGTCAGAGAGGGGTGGTAGATAGCAAAATCGACGGTAGATAGCGTACTATAATAGCACCGATCTATTTTAATGTCTGTTACTTGTTCTAAAAATATTTTTATATTGTTTGTTATTTCTCTTGTAGGTTATTTATTTCTTTGTTTCTTTTCCTCACTGCATTATAAAACTACCTTTCTTAACTAAATAATTTCTTTAAGATTTTCAAATGAAATTAATGAAAAGACTTTGGTCGTTAGTTGGGTTTAGGTAGAGATTTTATTTTCTCCTGTTATGACGAGAATCTGTTATCTGAAAAGAAACTTTTCGGCCAGAGAGTTTCCCAAAGTAAGTGAAAAAGCTTCATAATAGGATAAATAGGAACATTCCCTTTGTCTAAGATTCTCAAAAGAATCATCCTCAATTCATCAATTCATATAGCAGCTATCTCAAGCAATTTTGAATTAATTTAACATTTAACAGGTTGTTAAGATATCCAGAAACTGTTTTTGATGTTTGAATGACGGAAATATTTCCAAGTTAGATTCTCTGAACATCTCATTGGTAAATACACATTTTACTAAATTGCTCTCATATCTGAACGCTTTATAAAAAGGTAAGGATGGCTATGCAGTGAACAGCTGAATCCTCTTTGAGAAACATACTGATAGAAATTCACCTTTTACTAGATATCATAAAAGCAACGAATTCTCAGATTATGCAAAAGACTAAAATTGTTAACCCAAAATATGTGTTGGGTTGCTCTTGCTAATGATATGGAAGACATTCAGACCTTCATTTGGGAGAGAGAGAGAGAGAGAGGAGAGAGAGAGAGAGAGAGAGAGAGAGAGAGAGAGAGAGAGAGAGAGAGAGAGAGACTTATATTTATTTAGTTTCCATGTAAAGAATAATCTCGTAACTTTAACTGAAAGAAAAAAACCATTTATTAATAAACTAATGTACGCTATCCGTCAACAATGACGTCTCTTACCATACTTAGACATATGGATATATATATATATATATATATATATATATATATATATATATATTATATATATATATATATATATATATATATATATATATATATATATATATATAAATATATTCATATGTATATATATATATATATATATATATATATATATATATATATATATATATATATATATATATATATATATATATATATATATTCATATGTATATATATATATATATATATATATATATATATATATATATATATATATATATATATATATATATATATATATATATATATATTTATATGTAAATATATATATATATATATATATATATATATATATATATATATATATATATATATATATATATATATATATATATATATATAAATATATATATATAAATATATATATATATATATATATAATATATATATATATATATATATATATATATATATATATATATATATATATATATATATATATATATATATATATATATACATATATATACATATGTTTATATATATATATATATATATATATATATATATATATATTTATACATATATATATATATATATATATATATATATATATGTATATATATATATATATATATATATATATATATATATATATATATATATATGTATATATATATATATATATATATATATATATATATATATATATATATATACATATATATATATACATATGTTTATATATATATATATATATATATATATATATATATATATATATATATATATATATATATATATATATATATATATATATATATATATGTATATATATATATTTATATATATATATACATATATATATATATATATATATATAAATATATATATATATATATATATATATATATATTTATATATATATATATATATATATATATATATATATATATATATATATATATATATATATATCCAAACACATCCTCTTTATTATATAGGGTGGAGATTAAAGCTCAAGCATGTTCCATATTTCCTAGTCAGAAGAAACCAGAAATCCTGCACACTGTCATAGATTGTTCAACACATTTAATGTGTCTCCTCTCACCCCGTGAATTTAATTATGATTCCAAGCCATCTTTCTACTCATTGAAGATTATAGCTGCTTCAAAGTTTCCTTTCCTGAACAGCACTGCATGTCACCAGTATAACGGCCTCAACTGCGAGGTCAAAGTTGCAATGGATAATTGGTATGAGACTGAGTCCCACAGCGAGGGCAGTACTGTACTTCCAAAGTCAACCAATATTGCAAGGTCTTTATGAACAAGCAGTATCAGGAAGATGATAAGGCTATGAAGGAGATTATCAGGATAAACTTGATCATTTATTTACAAACAATGAGGACCAGATCCCTCCTTATGAAGAACAACCCAGCCCCCTCCTTGCAGGACTTTCTGTAGAAGTCTATTATCGTCTACTCCTACCAATGCCCAGTCCGTGGATGACCCTGCCGTTTTACTGGAATGACAACGATGAGATTTTCTAAATGTTTTTACTTATTAAGAAGTACCAACATCTGGCGCAGAGCAAAAGCATCAAACGAGAGGACATCACTGACAATATCACGTTCATTGGTAATGCCCTTACAGCAGAAGACCAAGGAACATGGATGCCCTGCTCATCCAGCATGAAAAGCCAAACCTCAACACTACCAAAGAAATGTTCCTCCTCCCCCTCCTGCTATAGGAACACCAACCAACCCCTAGCCAACATCGATGAGCATAAGTACAATCAGAGACCCAACATCCTACCTGTGACAGAACCTCCCGGCGAGTGCCTTAGCCAATCAGAAAGCAGCTTGGGATTCAATGGACCTGGGAGCTGAGCGGTAGAACAGCTCGCCTGACGGTGAACCCCGCACAAAGAGCATCTCAGCCAATCTGTATGTAATACCGGGAGCCCAGCCTAGCATTACTCAGAACCTGTCTAACGCCGACAACCTTGAGTTTTGCACCGACATGGCTGTGATGGATCCTCTCCGGATAGAGCCTCAGACAATGAGAGAGCTGTTCCGTCCCAGACTCAGTACCACCTCCACTCACAGGGAACAATCAATGACCATCGCCCTGACCCGTATAGATAAAGCCAGTTCGCTTATATCATTCCACTTGTGGCCTGAAGATGAGAGGAAACACACGAGACCCTCCCAAAATGTGTTGCAGCCAACTGTATTTGATAAGTTTACTTCTACTAAATTTTCAGTAAAATCTAGAAATCTATCTATGTATTTTGATCCCCTACCTACCAATGACCAACATAGCACAGCCACTGGCAGCATGCAGTACTATTGAGAAAAGGAAAATTACATCACTTGAAAAGCTCAACTACAAAATAAAAGCATGGAGCCAGTAGTAATCTTCAGTGAAATAATAATAATAATAATAATAATAATAATAATAATAATAATAATAATAATAATAATAATAATAATAATAATAATAATAATAATAAACAAAAGGTGATAGGATAAGGGGATGAATATCTTCTATTCCAATGGGCAAGATATTCATTACACGTCCTTCGAGATAATAAACATTGCAAAGGATAAGCCTCAGTTCTTAATTAAAGTCAGAATAGGACATACAGTGTATAATCCTATCAGCGAACGTTCATCGGGACACCGAGGCTCACTTTATTATTTTTATTATTCATGTCAAATGAATCTAGCTTAAGACTGAGAGAGAGAGAGAGAGAGAGAGAGAGAGAGAGAGAGAGAGAGAGAGAGAGAGAGAGAGAGAGAGAGAGAGAGAGAGAGAGAGATTATAATCTAGTATTTAGTTTATTGCTATTTTTCCTTATTGAAATTGGAGAACAGATGTGTGCGGTGATGACCCACAAGTGAAAAGACTATATCTAAGAATCCAGTTAAAGTAACGCTCTGGAAGGCTTTAGTTCTTATTTCCAGTTCTTTCTTGGAATAGCAGAAGTAATCCTTTACGCATCAACAGTTATGATTAAAATGAAAATATAAATTTGATTTTTCTCCTGACAATTCGAATTCTTTTTAATATTTTTTTTATTGATTCTCATCTAAGTTTTAACTGTCATTGCACGATATGAGTTAGTTTCTAATTATATAAGAATTTGCTATCTGTATCAGCATCAATTTATATATTCTAATGATCCTTTTATTCAGTATTTCATTGGCTGCTTATCTATTTTTTGTTATCTGTATCTTAAAACATTCTCTTCATCACATATCACTACCACATCCGTGTTTCATATTCCTTCATTAGTCTTACTTTTTAATCGGCTTGACGTTACAATGCCTAGGGTCATTCCTCTCTCCTACTCACCAAGAACTATTCCCATACCCGGACATACCTTACACACCCTGGCCATAATCAAATCTTGCTTTTATCACAATGGTGTAACTTCTATTTTACCATCTCACCGACTCATATCTCTTACTTTGATTTCATAATTCACATTCCATTTATTAAAATATTCTTTCAGATAGACACTGTAAAGAGAAAAACAAAAAAGAATAATAAAGTGAAAGAAAAAAACGATAATTATTGCCCATTGACTGACTTTTTCTCATTTAAACCAACCATGGTTGTTTCCCCCTCCCCCATAAAACAACAAACATAATCTGGAATAATCAGTTAATGATCTCATCAGGACTAGAGATATCTTAATGGCCTCTATTTTTGGGGAAAACAAGGAATAGAATTTGGCGGTAAAGTATTTTTTTTCCTTCAAACAACAATATTACAATACCGGTAGGTATTTTAATGAATAACTGAATTAATTTTGTGAGCAGATCAATATATCCAAATGAGAGTATATATTGAATGTTTTAGAAATATTAATAGTTTATAGTATACTTATGTTTTATGTTGAACAGGTTGGCATAAGTACACCTTTTATTGTTTATGTATGGAAGATGTTTTAATGTTACTGTTCTTAAAATATTTCATTTCAATTGTTCCTTACTTCTCTTGTGGGTTTATTTATTTCGTTATTTCCTACTTTTAAGAAAATAATGAAGTAATTTACATAACTTTTTGGGACAGCTTAATTTCTTTTAACTGAAAATCCTATTTTCAAGAAAACGTTACAGTGATTTACATCAATTTTTGGGAGAGGGTTTAATTTCTTTACCCAAAATCCTATTTCTTAATAAGCAATAAAGTAATTTATATAAGGTATTGAAATAAGGCTGGATTTCCTTCATAAAAATCCTATTTTTAAAGAAAACAATAAAATAATTTAAATCATATTTTGGGATACGGCTAAATCTCTTCAACGAAAATCCTCTTTTTTACGAAAAAAAAAAGTAATTATCTTCATAACATTTCAGGAAAACATTCAATTTCTTTAACTTAAATCTTATTTTCCTGAAAAAAAATTATATATATAACTTTTTTGGACTCAGCTGAATTTCCTAAACCAAATTCCTATTTTTTAAAGAAAACAATAAAGTAACTAAAATAACATTTTAAGATAAAGCTTATTTTTTTAAACTTAAAACCTATTAAAAAATTAAAAGTAATTTATATAACTTTTTGGGACAGAGCTCAATTTCATAAACCAAAATCATATTTATATAAGAAAACTATGAAGTAATTTAAATAACATTTTGGGATACGGCTCAATTTCTTTGACTAAAATCCTATTTTTTTTTAAGAAAACAATAAAGATATTAAAAAAAAAATTGGTATACAGCTTAATTTCTTTACACAAAATCCTATTCCTTAATGTAGAATAAAGTAATTTATATTACTTTCACATATACGGTTAAATTTCTTTAACACGAATTCTATTTTCAAGAAAATAATAAAGAAATTTATATAAGCTTTTTGGATACGGCTCAATTTCCTTAACACGAGTTCTATTTTTTTAAGAAAACAATAAAGTAATTTAAATAACATTTTTGGATATGGTTCAATTACTTCAACCAAAATTCAATTTTTCAAGAGAAATAAAATAAAGTAATTTATATAACTGTTTGGGATACAGCTTAATTTATTTTACTAAAATCCTATTTTAAAGGAAACAATAAACTAATTTATATAGGCTTTTGAGATACGGCTCAATTTCCTTACCAGAAATTCAAGTTCTTCAAGAAAACAATAAAGTATTTTAAATAACTTTTTAGGATACCGATCACTTTCTTTAACAAAAAACTATATTCAAGAAAAAATTAAATAATTTATATATTTTTTGGGATACACCTTAATTTATTTACCCAAAATCCTATTTCATAAGAAACGATAAAGTAATTTATATAACCTTTAGGTATACGACTCAATTTCTTTAACTAAAATCCAATTTCAAGAAAACAATAAAGTAATTCATA
>NC_090756.1:31388939-31393939 GCF_036898095.1 Palaemon carinicauda
GCCACGAAGCCCCCATGCTAAGCTCACAATATATATATATATATATATATATATATATATATATATATATATATATATATATATATATATATATATATATATATATATATTTATATATATATATATATATATATATATATATATATATATATATATATATATATATATATATATATATATATATATATATATAAGAGACAGAAAAAACAGCAACGTATATAAGTGAGCAAACCAGAGTATATTCTTAAATCACGTAAGAAAAAGACATGGACATGAACAGGACAGATAATGACAATGACAGCCAATAGACCCAAAGAATATGAAAATTAGGCCGTATAGATGGTAAAAAAGTAGTGGAAGGAAAAGAAGACGATGGATTGGTAAACTAAGAAAGTTTGCGGTAGTAGACTGGCACAGAAAGACCAAAACCAACCGCAAATGGATGGACATGTCTGAGGTCTTTGCTCTGCAGTGGACTAGTAATGGTTGATTATATAACAACTCAATGTCTTCTAGATGAACATCTCTTGAATTTAAAGGACATATGAAAAGCGAAGTTAGTTGATAGAGGAAGAAATTACTTTGCAGGTTAACCTTCTACCAATACACTATTCCATCTTATTACTCTTACTCTGTTTTTGAAGTATCAACAGTTTGTATATGAAAGAACTATTTTAATATTGTTATTGTTCTTGAACCTTTTATTTTAGTTGTTCATTATTACTCTTGTTGTTTAGGTATAATTTCTACATTAACGGGACAGATTTTCCCTGTTGGAGTCTTTGGGCTTATAGCATCCCGTTTTTCTGACTAGGATCAGCTAGTAGTAATAATAATAATAATAATAATAATAATAATAATAATAAGAAGAAGAAGAAGAAGAAGAAGAAGAAGAAGAAAAACAACAACAACAACAACGAAACAGACTATATAAAATAACTCTCTCTCTCTCTCTCTCTCTCTCTCTCTCTCTCTCTCTCTCTCTCTCTCTCTCTCTCTCTCTCTCTCTCTCTCTCTCTCTCTCTCGCAGCTTAACAAAGCCAATAACGGAAGATTCTTGTAAACAAATACCAGTAATGGAGACCCAAAGGTATTTGGATAAAATAAAATGATATAAAAACACAGACGAATTCATCTTCAATATTGTTGGTTCTTTTCCAGTCATCATTTCCATTCAAGAACTATTTCCAGGAACTCCGTTCTTCCATAGAGCATGATTATCTAATCAGAAGGAGGTCCAGAATCCTCCTAATGAATATCTGCAGTTACAATGACCCCGTAATAAGATTTCAAAGAAGATCTAACAAAAAAGTTTTGATTACTTGCCCAGAAGAGGTAGTTCCCCTGATACCCGCTTTAATGTTGCTTTGAAAGAATGCTATCGATAATTCTCTCAATATACATACATTGGTATTTCTTTGAAAGATTCCTTTTGGATTTATTAAATCAAAATAAAATATTATAATGTATTGTATACTTTTTGTCTGCCTCTGATTGAAATGATAAAAAGAATATTGCGTCTTTTATAGAGTGTCTTTACAATAGATCAAAAATATGATTCCCTTCCCTGCGTCATTGATGGTAAGGATGAAAATGAATTCCTTTTCACAATAGAAAGGTTCGTAGAAAATCTTTTATTAGATGGATAAAGGACAAATACGATCTCTCACAATAAGAAATAACATCCTTTCATAAAGTTGATAAGAAATTGGAGAAAAGCATACAGAGACGAATTCAGGTAAAGTATTATTACCGTTACAACTTTTACTTTATCATTGATAATCGATGTAAATTAAAAAATATAAGTTCTTTACTCGAAAGTCACTGATTTAATGATACCTTTCGGAAATATAAAAGAAGATTGAAGTCAGTGTGAATCTCACAGTTACTAATGATGATGATATTCTTGTATGACGCCAGAGTTAGGAAAACGGGAACTAATCTAGGCGAAATGTTACAAAAAGTTACGTAACGTTATGAAAAGTTTCATTAAAGTTAAATAAGTAAGGAAAGGAATTGTGTACATATCCATAAACAAAGGAAAACGTAGATGATTCTCGACACGGGAATTGTGAACATATTTCTAAACATGAGATACAGCAGATAACTGTCAACACAGGAATTGTAAACATATCTGTAGATAAGGAATGAAGAAGACGATTGTCAACAATTTATTATTATTGTTATTATTATTATCATTATTATTATTATTATTATTATTATTATTATTATTAGCAGCAGTAGTAGTAGTAGTAGTAGTAGTACTAGTAGTAGTAGTAGTAGTAGTAGTAGCTAAGCTACAATCCTAGTTGGAAAAGCAGGATGCTGTAAGCCGAAGGGATCCAACAGGAAAAAATATCCCAGTAAGAAAGGACATAAGGCAATAAATAAACTATATGAGAAGTAATAAACAATAAAAAAAAGATATTCTAAAAACAGTGACAACATTAATACAGCTCTCATATATGAACTATAAAAAAAGACTTATGTCAGCCTATTCAACGTAGACATATTTGCTGCAAGTTTGAACTTTTGAAGTTTTACTGATTCAACTACCTGATTAGGAAGATCATTCCACAACTTGGTCATAGCTGGAATAAAACTTGTAGAATACTGTGAAGTATTGAGCCTCATGATGGAAAAGGCTTGCCTAAGAGAATTTACTGCATAACTAGTATCACGAACAGGATGTAACTGTCCGGGAAGATCTGAATGTAAAGGATGATGAAAATTATGAAAAATCTTATGCAACATGCATAACGATCTAATTGAACGTCGGTGCCAGAGATTAATATCTGGAACAAGAATAAGAAATCTAATGGACCTTAAGTATCTGTCCAACAAATTAGGATGAGAATCAGCAGCTGTAAAATGAAAGAATTTAACCCCTTCTTCAGAATAGATTGGTCAATGGAAATCTTAAAAGAATTTCTCAATAAGTTATTTCTTTGTGCAATTGAATAAGCCACAGACCTAATGTGTTTTTCAAAAGTAAACTTGGTATCCAGAATCACTCCTAAAATTAGAATAAGAGAGTCACACAGAGTTAAATCAACATTATCAATGCTCAGATCTGGATGTTGAGGAACAACTGTTAGTGACCTACTTACAATCATACTCGAGTTTTGTTAGGATTCAACTTAATGCCCCATAATCTATACAATTCACAAATTTTAGCTAGATCTCGATAAATGGTTTCATCAACACCAGATCTACATTAATGAGATGGATTTGATGCAAAGAGAGTAGCATCATCTGCATATGCAACGAGCTTGTTTTCTAGTCCAATCCACATGACATATGTATATGGTATGAAAAGAAATGGGCCAAGAACACTACCCTGTGGAACACCGGATATCACATTCCCATACTCACTATGGTGCCCATCACCAACTCTTTGTGATCTATTGCTTAAAAATCTAATAATGATGCTAAGAGGAGACCCACCCACTCCCAACTGTTTGAGTTTGAAAACAAGGGCCTCATAATAAACACGGTCAAAGGCAGCACTTAGATCAAGGCTAATCATACAAACTTCCTCACCACAATCAAGGGATTTCTGTACATCATTGGAGATTGCAAGAAGGGCATCACATACTCAAAGGCTTTTACAAAAGTCAAATTGCAAACTAGGGAACAGAAGATTACCTTTTGCAAACCTATTTAAACGTTTTGCTACAAGACGTTCAAAACTTAAGATAATAAGGGAGTTATGGAAATTGAGCGGTAATCATTTGTACTTGAGCTACCACAAAAACATTTGCAGAGTGGAGTAACATTACCAATTCCCCAAAAGTGCTAACTTTCG
Source organism: Palaemon carinicauda (assembly GCF_036898095.1). Lineage (NCBI taxonomy): Eukaryota > Metazoa > Arthropoda > Malacostraca > Decapoda > Palaemonidae > Palaemon > Palaemon carinicauda. The sequence continues at coordinate 31,392,748 of NC_090756.1, forward strand.
CATAATAACATATTTAACAGGAATTGTAAACATATTTGTAAACAAGAGATATAATGAATAATTGTAGATAAGAATTTCCATTTGAGCGGAATATCTTAATAATGAATGAATTGATTCCTTTTTTTTTCTTTTTTCTTTTTTTTAAGAACTCCAACATTATTAGGTGATTCAATGTAGTTTCTATGAACCTTAATTATAGATGAATGATCAATGGTCACCCAAAGTTAACCATTTTCAGATGGTGAACCGATGACTGTTTTAACAAATTTTCATAAAATGTATTTGACGAAATCATGCAAACCAAGGGAACAGACATATAAACAAAAAGATGGGCTTAACCAAAAATATAACTATCATGAACATGATTATATATTTCGTTAAAAATTATTTTCAAGACATTTAAAATGAATTTATTTTCCATTGAAAGCAATGACAAACTATAAATAGAAAGGCATTCTTGGGTGTTTAGAGTCAATTGTTCTGTTATGACTCTTCACTGACGGTATATTGCAAATTTGCCAAAAGCCATTTAGTACCATTTGCAGAGTTCTGTTTTGTTGAAATATGAGCTTTTATTAGGATTTTACAAAGACTTATAAGAGTGCAAAGTCAATATATGAATATATTCCAACAATAGTGCCAAGTTGTTTTTGTTATCAGTGAAACCCTTTGAAAATTCTTACCTTCTTAGAAATGTTTTTAACGTTGACAAGCCTCTGGAGAGAGAGAGAGAGAGAGAGAGCGAGAGAGAGAGAGAGAGAGAGAGAGAGAGAGAGAGAGAGAGAGAGAGAGAGAGGAGAGGGGGGGGGGGGTTCATGAAGCATATCTATTTAACATGACATTCCTTGGTTAGTTTTGCTGGGTGTGAAAGAGTTTATAAGGTACTATAGAGATCGCTGGAAGAATTAACATTCTCTTACAACAAAATTTCTAAATATTCTCACGAAAAACGAGAAACTTTCAATGGAAATGAAAGGAAGATAAAATAATCGAGACTTTATAAGATTTAATCTCTGCAGGTAGAGTAGCCGTTATTGTGGTGAAAAAAACACAACCACATCACCCTAACCCTCCAGCAATTAAAGTGGATAAAATTAAAAGAAAAGTGTAAGTACGATGTTTTGTGTTCTCTGTTTTTAAAAGTTTGAGAAAAGAATATCCCAACTGGCTATACACATTTCCTACAGTTGGT
>NC_090756.1:31408939-31428939 GCF_036898095.1 Palaemon carinicauda
CTGCTTCACATAGATGTATCCTTCATAAATAAGCTTCATTTTTCCACGTTCACTTTTGACGAACTCCATGATGGGTTATGTTACTTCTTGTATTTCTTTCGAAAATAAACTTGTGACGAGCTGAGAGAAAGGTTGTGACCCAAAGGCAGGAAGCAATCAACTGAGTAACTTTGTTATAGAACACTCTCCTTTATATACAAAACCTCAAGGCAACAGGACATAACATGTTCACAAGAAACAATGTTACAGAGGGAAAACCGGAGACATGAATTTTCATGTTCGTTTTAGTGCGAGGGAAGAGCGCAGCTACAAGCATAATATATACAAAATAGTTTATGTACGAGCGTGTGACACACGGTTGGTACATGGCTCCCCCCCCCCCTAAAAATGACATACTGTACATGTTAAATAGGGCGGCCTGATCTAGAGAGGTGAACTGTAGGCGAGTCATATATATACAAAAATATTTATGTACGATCGTGTGACACACGGTAGGTACAAACTATAACTTTTACGACCATCATTAGACACTGGCTCCTTAAAATTATTATTATTATTATTATTATTATTATTATTATTATTATTATTATTATTATTTTTTTTTTTTTTATAATTAGTCTTTATTATTATTATTATTATTATTATTATTATTATTATTATTATTATTATTATTATTATTATTATTTTTTTTTTTTTTTTTTTTAAATATTTGTTTGACTATACAGAATTAGCCAATTGGCGATAGCTTTCGAAAATAAACTATAACTCCTACGACCGATTACCTAATTAGGAAATAACTACATAAATGGTAATAAATTTAGGAAATAGATACAATTATTTCTTCAATGACCGAATGAGTAATTAGGTAGACATCTTCGTAAATTGTTACTAAAAAGTAATTACGTAAATGGCAATATGGGGGGCAATTTTCCGGGGGGCAGTAGTCCTACGGGGGCAATTGTCCTGGGGGCAGTTGTCGGGGGGCAACTGTCCTGGGGGCAGTTGTCTCGGGGGCGGTTTGTCCTAGAACCATATATATATATAATATATATATATATATATATATATATATATATATATATATATATATATATATATTATATATATATATAAATATAAATATAAATATATATATATATATATATATATATATATATATATATATATATATATATATATATATATATATATATATATATATATATATATATATATATATATATATATATATATATATATATAATATAAATATAAATATAAATTATATATATATATATATATATATATATATATATATATATATATATATATATATATATAAATATATATATATATATATATATATATATATATATATATATATATATATATATATATATATATATATATATATACATTTATTTATTTGTATGTATGTATACTGTTCTTTTATTATAATAGATTTGCCAACATGAGATTGATGAGGAGAAAATGTCTCTAATGATGAACAAATGTAATATCTTAAGACTCATCTTAAAAGATTCGAAAACTTTCTAATAATCCTTAACCGAGTTTAACTGGTTTAAGGGTCGCTCATGAATAGCACAGACAAGGGAAAGTAACATTGCCCTAGGTAGCAGGACAATGTCTTATATACATATGACAGTGCCCAAGACTCTCTCCACCCAACCAGGGGCCAGGGAGGGCCAAGATGTGTCTGGTGATAAGTCAACAGGTTGACCTATAGGCCTCCCCCCCACACCCCCACAAAAAAATAAAAAACACACACTCCTAGCCCACGAGGATGGTGAGGTTGCAGACACAAAAGAAATAATGAGTTTTGAGCATGATTCAAGCCATAGTTTGGCGATCACCAGGTAAAGAGGTTACGTATTCCAAACACTAATTACCAATTTACCCTTCACTGTAATGATTACATTGAAGGCCAGCCAATAACGTAAAGTCTAACAAACCAAACATTTGCTGCAACGTTTACTTCCACCAGAATACAGAAGAGATAACATAATTACGTATGGATTTACCCAACCTCTAGTTATCACTCTTAAATCCTTAAAAGAATCATTCTTTAATCATAAAATCTGCATTCCACTAAATCTTTATATATAAAGGTTTTTTAAAACTTATGTAAATACGTAGTATTTAACTAATGATTTTGACTCAAAAATTACTTTTCATTCTTCGTGTAAAATTATGAGTAACTACCTTTCCTTGTTTTTAATTTCTGAATTACTTAAGCAGAACCCATCAACAAATTTCAAATGTAACTGCTTTTTCCATATATGTAACACTATATTAGCTCTCATTTCATGAAAATGTTGAACATAATTTTTCTTCATATATCGTTCACTTGTAAACTCAGTTTTTTAAAGTGATAAAAATAATACGAGATTGCATTTAATTATCTTAATTGCTGCACAGAATATTATATATATATATATATATATATATATATATATATATATATATATATATATATATATATATATATATGTATATATATATATATATATATATATATATATATATATATATATATAATATATATATATATATATATATATATATATATATATATATATATATATATAGAATCTTTCTCTTCTACATTTGAAGGCATATATAATATAGGAGTGACAGATAAAAGTAAATAAATAAATAAACACGATAAATATATTTCTATATTTCTATTAAAAAAGCAGAGGAAATGACATTTCCGGTAGATGTATTTCATTGTTCCAAAGTCTATTCATTTTTCAAAACCTTTTTCATTACGTGAATAAAAAAAAACGTACATTTAATAAAATTTCACAGTACTATGAAATATTTTAAATTATATGTAAATGTTATATTAAGAACAGGCATGAAACTTATAGGCAATTTGAAGACAAGAATGTAAAATTAAATTGCCTTTTTGGCTTTGAAATAATATTACTCTCATATTCGAAAGATCAGGTTACAATTACACGACAGGCTTCATCTTTAAAGTTATATTAGAAAATTATTGTTTAAATATGAACAAATAGATGAAAATATATTCTATTCCGTAAAATAGATAAAAATATAATCTATTCCGTAAAATAAATAAAAATATATATATCTTTTTAGTAAAATAGAATGTACAGTTGGACACGAACTTTTGGTACACCTCTCTATCAGGATGTGCACTCAGCCACACCCTTACTGCATGGCGAGTTCTTGTGATTATCTCAGACCACCACCATCTCTCTAAGTCCAACACAATAGTTTTGGCTACTCGCTGCGAAATAAGGGAATGACAAGGTGCACTTCTTGCAAATATGAAAAAGGGTTGATGTATTATTATTATTATTATCATTATTATTATTATTATTATTATCAGTTAACACCTTGAACAAAGAAGAATTGTTTGGCAATCTCAGTGTTGTCAGGTGTATGAGGACAGAGGAGAATCTATAAAGAATAGACCAGACTATTCGGTGTATGGGTAGGCAAAGGGAAAGAACCGTAACCAAAGAGGAGGATCCAATGTACTATTGTCTGGCCAGTCAAAGGATCCCAAAACTCTCTAGCGGTAGTATCTCACTGGTTGCTGGTGTCCTGGCCAACCTACTACCTTAATAATAATAATAATAATAATGATAATAATAATAATAATAATAATAATAATAATAATAATAATAATAATAATAATAATAATAATAATAATAATAATGAGAAACTAAATGCAAGAAAGAAATAGACGTAAATAATAGAAAGCAAACGATTCTTCAATAAAAAATTGGCAGTTGAAAATGAGCAAAATTATAACAATAATATGAAACCAGAAAAAAATTATTATTTTCAACGCATTATTATCTGGCATTATTTCATTCCTAGTTTTTCTCTTTGTCGTCACTAGAGATTTGGTCTTGTTAGAGATAGGTTAGGTTTGGTTAAGTTGGGATGTGTTACGTTATGTTAGGTTAGGTTAGGCTGTGTCAGGTTTGGTTAGGTTAGATTAGGTTAGGTTAGGTTGGAATGGGATAGGTTAAGTTATGTTAACTTGAGTTAGGATAGGTTAATTCAGGGTGGGTCAGGTTGTGTCAGGTTGTTAAGTTACGTTAGGTTGGCTGAGGTTGAGTTAGGTTGGATTGGGTTTAGTTGGGTTAGGTTAGGTTGTGTCAGGTTTAGTTAGGTTACGTTATGTTAAGTTACATTGGGTTGAATTAGGTTGGGTCAGGTTCTGTTAGGTTTAGTTAAGCTGGGTTGGGTTAAATTAAATTATGTGATGATTGCTCCACCTTTAGAAAATTGTAAACATAATGAACTCTACTTCCTTTTAGAAAATACATTATAAGAGACCTAATCTGGAAAAGAATACCAGAGCAACAAGGACGTCGGGTCATCTCAGGAATCAATTAATATCATGAAAGATGAAAGTGAAGACGATTACTCTATCCAGTAAACATTTTCATCATTCACTGTCTAGAGGCTCAAGATAACAATTAATACGCAGGAAGTTACTCATTACTGATTGATCGGGTTTCCTCAAAGTTAGTAGATTAATAGATTAATATTATAGAGAAAATAAGATTATGGCTTTGATTTTCTTCAGAGAAGTTGAGAAATATCAAGGGAGTGAAACTCTTTCAAATGGAAGGTTTTTGGAATAGTTGATATATCAAAAGGTTTAGAGATCGCTCATGAATGGCAGAGACAAGGGGCAGTGACATTACCCTAGAGACTAACCACATATACATATAATCAGATCCCAAGACCCCTCTCCACCCAAGATAGGACCAATGAAGGTCAGGCAATGGCTGCTGATGACTCAGTAGTTTAGTCTATAGGTTCCCTAAACACCCCTATCCTTAGGTCACAAAGGATGGTGAGGTTGTAGACACTTCAAGGAATTATCGAGTTTAAACGGGACTCGAACCCCAGTCCAGCGATCGCCAGAAAAGGAAGCAGTGATAAAATATATATAAAAGGAGTTGTGTAACGTTATTTTTTCATCTGTGTCAAATTCTAGTCAAACCCCATTTCTGTTCATGGGATTTTCTCCTTTCAAATACATAGATAAGTTATGAAAGCCTTTATTGCGTATAAAAAATATTTCCTCATCACAAGGAAGAGGTCATCAGTTCCCGGATGCTCCGTGCAAGTTTTACGAATTATTATAATAGATACAGAAATAATTAGTACAAACACAAACATATGGGTTGCAATTAACGTAATGACATAAGGTGTTAAAAAATCACATTGGTATATTTGTCAGTTTATAGATTCGTCTTAAATATATACTACAAAACACTAAAAAGAACCTGATGAAATATAATGAACCTAATTATGAATAATAATAGGGAAAATGAAAATGAATGAAAAGGGGAAAATTCACTATTAACACTCACCTAAATTAGAATGATCACAAATGTCCATGTGGGTGAATCAGTCGACTGAAATTGTAGAATATTCATTCGGGGGAGTCTAGACCTAGGCAGCAATCGTCATTTAAATAAATGTCCATTTAGCACTGGGACAAGGACTGATGCTTGAACTCCTAACACTAACTTTACAAACCATTGACACTTACTTTACAAACATCAGACACTTACTTTATAAGCAACTGACACTTACTTTACAAACCCCTACCACTAACTTAAAAAATCCCTGACACCTACGTTGCAAACCACTAACACTTACTTTATAAACAGTACCAACAACACTCATATAAGGAGCGAACCTTGTTTTACAAAATTCATAACAATACTTCACTCAATAAAATAACGTGGTTACCCCCTTCAATGGTTCCAGACTCCCCCACTTCAATAGTAACTGAATCCAAAGGACAATTATTAGTTACAGAATGAAAAGCTTCACAACTAAACTCAAACACTTTCGAAAACTTTCGATATCTGCCAGACATTTTCCATAAAAACTTCCCACACTGAAGTTAAGTGTTTGTTTTTCTTGCTTATTTATTTATTTTTATTTTTTTACCCTTATTATCACCAAACGAACGCTGGTACTTTCCACTTATCTTGAATAAATTTTGAGGGCAAAAAACCTAATAATAATTAAAAGATTAATCCAAAATGTGAGAATGATAGCGACCGATATGTGAAATATTTGCTATGTTAATGAAAGGCCAGGTCGAAACCAACCATGCCACGAGAGGCCCTTAAAAGAAATCGGAACTTGACGCTACCTACCTGTCCAAGGATTTACCTGGCGAGACATCGGTCTCTTACCAGCGAGTTTTACCCGATTTCCCGGCCCACCACGTGACACAATTTGTAGTAATTCATTCAAATTACCCCTAATGAGTCAATATGGATAAATATCAACACAACATCGTGTTATAATAGAATTAATTTGTACCTCATACTAGGGATCGAACGCTAGCCCCTTCTAATGAAAGGCCAGGTCGTAACCAACCGTGCCACGAGAGGCCACTAAAAGAAATCGGAACCTGGCGCTACCTAGCTGTCAGAGGATTTACCTGGCGAGACATCAGTCTCTTACCAGCGAGTTTTACCCGATTTCCCGGCCCACCAAGTGACACAATTGGTAGTAATTCATTCAAATTACCCCTAATGAGTCAATATGGATAAATATTAGCACAACATCGTGTTCAAATAGAAATAAAACTATACCTCATACTTGGGATCGAACGCTAGCCCCTTCTAATGAAAGGCCAGGTCGAAACCAACCATGCCACGAGAGGCCATTAAAAGAAATCTGAACCTGACGCTACCTAGCTGTCCGAGGATTTACTGGCATCTTGTGGCATGGTTGGTTTCGACCTGGCCTTTCATTAGAAGGGGCTAGCGTTCGATCCCAAGTATAAGGTACAAATTTATTTCTATTTGAAACAAGATGTTGTGTTGATATTTATCCATATTGACTCATTAGGGATAATTTGAATGAATTACTACCAATTTTGTCACGTGGTGGGCCGGGAAATTGGGTGAAACTCACTGGTAAGAGACTGATGTCTCGCCAGGTAAATCCTCGGACAGCTATGAAGCGTCAGGTTCCAATTTCTTTTAAGGGCCTCTCGTGGCATGGTTGGTTTCGACCTGGCCTTACATTAGATGGGGCTAGCGTTTGATCCCAAATATATATATATATATATATATATATATATATATATATATATATATATATATATATATATATATATATATATATATATATATATATATATATATATATATATATACTTTATATATGTATATAAATATATTTATGTATATATATATAGATATATATATATATATATATATATATATATATATATATATATATATATATATATATATATATATATATATATATATATATATATATATTCATGTATATATATATATATATATATATATATATATATATATATATATATATATATATATATATATATATATATATATATATATATATATATATATATATATACATACTGTATATATATATATATATATATATATATATATATACATATATATATATATATATATATATATATATATATATATATATATATATATATACATTCTGTATATATATATATATATATATATATATATATATATATATATATATATATATATATATATATATATATATATATATATATATATATATATATATATATATAAAAAGAGAAAGAGAGAGAGAGAGAGAGAGAGAGAGAGAGAGAGAGAGAGAGAGAGAGAGATTTTGATATCTATCTATCTTTATATCTATCTATCTTTATATCTATCTATCGTCGATCGATAGATAGGGATAAATAGCTAGATAGGTAAATATATTTTATATATATATATATATATATATATATATATATATATATATATATATATATATATATATATATAAATATATATATATATATATATATATATATATATATATATATATATATATATACATATATATATATATATATATGCATATATATATATATATATATGTATATATATATATATATATATATATATATATATATATATATATATATATATATATATATATATATATTAATATATATATATATATATATATATATATATATATATATATATATATATATATATATATATATATTATATATATATATATATATATATATATATATATATATATATATATATATATATATATATATATATATATATATATATATATATATTATATATATATATATATATATATATATATATATATATATATATATATATATATATATATATATATATATATATATATACTTATATGTATAAATATATATATATATATATATATATATATATATATATATATATATATATATATATATATATATATATATATATATATATATATATATATATATATATATATATATATATATATATATATATATTACTATATATATATATATAATATATATATATTAATAAATATATATATATATATATATATATATTAATATATATTTATATATATATATATATATATATATATATATATATATATATATATATATATATATATATATATATATATATATATATATATATATATATATATATATATATATATATATATATATATATAATATATATATATATATATATATATATATATATATATATATATATATATATATATATATATATATATATAATATATATATATATATATATATATATATATATATATATATATATATATATATGTACATACATATATATAGATATATAAACATATATATATATATATATATATATATATATATATATATATATATATATATATATATATATATATATATACATATATATAAATATATATATAAACATATATATATATATATATATATATATATATATATATATATATATATATATATAAATATATATATATATATATATATATATATATATATATATATATATATATATAAAAGTGTTGGATTTGGATATATATATATATATATATATATATATATATATATATATATATATATATATATATATATATATATATATATATATATATATAATTATATATATATATATATATATATATATATATATATATATATATATATATATATATATATATATATATATATAGGTGTGTGTGTGTATGTGAAAATTCCTGGTTATATTTGTTATATAACATTAAATTTAGTTAACAACACAATATTTCAAATATATCTATACATTTTTTTTAACCTTCATTTGTCCACCAAGGACCCCTCCCCCTCCAAGGACATTAAGGAATGTAATTTATTATTATTATCACGAGGATACATCCAATCAAATTTTCCTAATGACTGAAAGCACCAATGAACATGAATGCTTATTATCAATGTAAATGTAGCATTGTACATTTTTTTTGCAAATGGTTGAGTAACGAAGGTAATGTACCTATGAATAATTTCCGAAATAGCCAAAGAATCAGACCAAGTTATAAACAAACTTCTAAAGCTGCAATTCTGACTCCTGGAATCGAGTATATATCAGGAAATTTGGAAAGAAAAACTCGACAGTTCAGCTTCGGAAAGGAAGAAATTTCAGTTGACTTGAGGACCTACGATCGACGAAGGTGGCAGCCTCGACCCAAACATATGTAAAGTAATTGTCATTTTCACTTGGACTCTTGGCCGAAGTTGAGCGAAGTCTGCCACTTAAAAGAGGATAATCTGGAGGGAAGTAAATGATAGAGACATGCAAGACACATTAGCATTTAAATTACCTTCGTCACACGGTTTTTCTTCGGAGATGTAATCAATAGCTGAGAGGAACTTTTCTGGCAAGGTGACAGAGATTTCAGGATAAGTTACCTTTCTTAAAGAACTTCTGAAGAAGTAGTTTTTTAAAGGACTTCGGGATATGATGCTCTTTTTAAAGGACTTCAGAACAAATTACATCTTTTAAAATACTGCATGATAAGGTATATTTTTTTTAATGACTCGAGGCAAGATACTTTTTTTTAATGGATCCAGGATAAGTTACTTCTTTAATGGCTTCAGGATATATTACTTTGTTTAAATGACTTCAGGATAAGTTATTTTTTTTAAATGACCTCAACTTAAGTTACTTTTTTTTATTGACTTTAGGATTAAGGTACCTAATTATTCCATAATTATTTCATGAATATTATTTATTAATTATTATCCCTTATTCATATATTATTTCATAAACATGTTCATAATTGCTAATAATAATTTCATAATCATTCATTAACCTCTTCCGTGCGTGCATTCAAGCATAAGGAAGAAGCGTTAAAGCAATAGTGGCACCAATTTCTTGATATTCTCTTAATAACTATAATTTATCCATCAAAAGCTGATTGTCGCATTTCAGGAATATGTTGAATGAAATTTCTGTCTACGTCATCAATTTGGAAACGTTGGGAAAAATTATGATAACAAGGGTTGTTGATGTGGCCTATTGGTAACTTCTCCGCCTGGTGATCGCCAGACAGGAGAGAGAGAGAGAGAGAGAGAGAGAGAGAGAGAGAGAGAGAGAGAGAGAGAGATTATGTAGTTTATTTAAAAAAAAAAAACATACACCATTAACAATTTCCTAGAAAGACCATGAAAGTAAAAAGATAGTTTTACAGAACCAAAAGGTGAATGTTTTTTTTTTTTTTATACTTTTATTTTTATCTCAGTTCATTTTGGAGCATTCCAACATTTTCATCAGTGTTTGAACTTGTACTTAGAACTCCAAATGAAGCCCTGAGCCTTTTGAAACGAGACACAGGAAACGAGATTTAAGTTTTTTTCTGCAAAGTTTACTCAGCGCCTAAATATGAAGAAGTTTCCAGCGCTCATTTTCCGGCCAGTAATAAATGGTGTCTGAAAATTAATTCTAATTACGAAGTGTTTTGTGAATAAAATAGCGGAGGCGCAGTTTATTAATCCTGCCTTCCTAGCATCCTTCTTCTACTTAATGTTATTGCTTTTGTATATCTCGCTCTCTCCCGCACTGATAGTAGAACAACCTGTTATAGCTTGCCATCGCATGTTTCACATTGCTTGAATTTTTGTGACTTTTTTGCCCTCAGCTGTTTATATATAAGCTCGCTGTCTTGTTGAATGAAGTTACTTCATTCACCTTGGCATATTGTTAATCCCTAAAGGAATTGTAGTTGGTTGCAAAAGGTAGAGATGAAAAATCGACAATCAGTGAATTTTGTTAATATCTTAAGCAGAAAAAAAAAATTATATCGTTAACGATTAGATTAATAGTTTATGACATTATTATTTAAACTATATAATTCACTGCAGTCAATCGAAATGATTTGAAACGAAGGAAAGTATAAAATCATTTCCAAAATATTTCTTTATCATTTTTGACAAGCCTGGAAAAAACAACTTTCAAATTCTGATTTTCTTGAGTTGATCATTACTCTCTTGTGCTATCATTCTTTTCTTCCTCTCTCATTTATAAGTACATTGCTCATGTTAACAATTATCAGTGTGTTACGAAGAATTATCCCAAGAATAATAACTTATTTTAAGCGTGACTAGCTCAGCGTCATTCTATAAGCGATCTTACTTAAGAAATTCACGTTTCTTATAACTTCATTCACTTTGCCAATGTTGGTTTATGAATAATAGAATTCCATTGTATTTAAAATCCCTTATATGAATTTTTTAAGCTAAAAGAAATTAACAAAGTAATCAGATATGTAAATCTAATTCGAAAACCTTCAAGTGTCTCGCTCTGATATTTCTTTCAATTCGAAGAATTTTCGATATTTAAGAAGAGAGAGAGAGAGAGAGAGAGAGAGAGAGAGAGAGAGAGAGAGAGAGAGAGAGAGAGAGAGAGAGAGAGAGAGAGAGAGATAGTTATTTATATACTTATCTATTGTTTATTATCTAAAATGTCGTAAATTGTTATAAAATTTTGTATTTTGATTGTAAAATGTTTAGTATGGTCAAGACTAAAATATTTGTAATTTAAGGGACTGCATATCTGAGGATTTCTTGTGGTGCGTTGCCGAGTCTGGGTAGCGGAGTTCAGATGAGACGAGTGTATTCAAGACGGTTGTCCTTTTACAATCAGTTGCCGTCAGAGACACACCCACTTTCCGGAAGGGTTATTGCTTCCTTGTGTTTAGAGGAAATGGGGACGGATTATTGGTGTCCAGTGAAAGGCTTGGAGAGAAAATGTGTTAGTACTTAACTTTATTATAATATATTAAATAATTGTTTCCAGTGTGGTGTTATTCTTAGAGTAATTGCGTGGTAATGCTTGGTAGTAACTACCTAGTTTACTACCTTTCTTGTTTCAGTTCAATATGTTTGTGAGTTTATAATGTTAAGTTAACTTTGTAATTATTAGTAATGGATAATTGTTCTATTTATGTTCACGTAATTTACTGCTATCTTTGTTTAATGTTTTTCATTGCTATATATATTTATGCTTCAAGTTTATTTGAATTACTTAATTATCTCGTTATAGTTGTACTTTCCAAGAAAAATTTGTGATTTTTAGTTTTTTCTCTTGATATTTATTTAGGATTTGTTTTAGTATTTTGAATTACTTATGTTTCAGGTTGAAACACAATAATAAAAAAAAGCATTGCAACATCTTTCGTTACTTTCACTGCACATCCAACATTTCAACACATATGGCACTCTGTTATTATGGAGGAAGAACTGCAGCAAGCTAAAAATGACCGAGCACAGGCCAAGAGGACCTACACGAGAAAATGCAACATATTCGAGGACACTGTTGGACAAGCTAGTGCTTCAACAGCGCTGACTGAGGTTTATGAAGAAGTCTGTAAGGCTTTTAATAAGGTTGAAGTTTCTCATGAGAGGTATGAATCCATTTTCATTAAGGTTGGTGCCAAAGAGGAACATTTAATTGAGTGTGACGAATATATTGATAGTTTGGAAAGAAGGAAAGTCCAGATTATGTGTAAATACAAAAAAAAAAAAATATTCATGTGGTACAGGACTCTAGTGTTAGAAGTGTTAAGGTGAAGGCTTTGCAACCCCCTCAGTTTAGTGGAGACATTAGAGATTTTCCGAATTTTAGAGATGATTATAAAAAATTAATGGTACATAGTTTTGGAAAGGAGCCCTATGCACTGAGGTCATGTTTAAGTGGTGAAGCATTAAATACTGTCAGAGGTATTGAAAATGACTATGATGAAATGCTTAGTAGGTTAGATTTAAGGTATGGGGATAACCGCAAATTAGTTGATGCAGTACTTTCAGACTTAAAATCGATCAAGCCTGTTAATGATGGTGATAATAGAGCGTTTGTCAAAATGGTAGAGAGAGTTGAGAGGTGTTGGTTAGACTTACAGAAGATGGACCTTGAAGGGGAAATGAATACCGCTAACACAGTAAGCTACATAGAAAAGTTACTCCCTATTACACAAAAACGTGAGTGGGTACAAATAGCAGAAGAACATAGAAGCTCCACTGAATTGTTTAAACATCTTATGGCGTTTCTGCTTAAAGAAAAAAGTGTACTGGAATATATGAGTTCAGATATCAGGACACGTTCGAGTTCTAGGATTTGTCATAATATATCAGGTCAAGTTTATGAAGAAGATATGATAGCATCCATTAAGGGTATTCCAGAAAAACATAATGAATTACTCCAACGTGTAGATCAGGTAACTCAAATAGTCACTAATTTGTGTAAGGATGATGATGCTTTGCAAACAGGGAAGTGCTTATTACACGAAAAAGGCACTCATAACACTAGGAGCTGTTCAGTATTTGGCAATCTACTAGTGGGTAATTTTGAGAAGTTTGAAACTGAAAGGAAAATGCGAGCATGTTTCAATTGTCTGAAAGCTGGTCATATATCAAATTTTTTCCGTCTCAAGAATACTTGTAACGTAATAACTGAAGGTCAAAGATGTGGAAAATATCATCATTCATTACTTCATGGAGCATTTTCAGAGGGTCTGATGTACAGTACTACTCTTTCCGTCAAATCCAAATATTTATTAAGAGACAAAGCACTGCTAATGATTAGTAAATTATACAGCAATGGCACACCTTTGAATACATTGTGGGACCCTGGAAGTGATATAACACTAATAACATTTGCTACTGCTTATAAACTAGGTTTGAAGGGTAGAGACATTGAATTAACTATCACTAAGGTAGGAAGAAAGGTAGAACTTATAAAGAGTAAAGAATATGTAATCAAAGTGACTGATCTTGAAGGTGAACACTGGTATATCACGGCTTACGGCATAGAAGAGATAACATCTGAAGCATGTAAGGTACACCTGACAAATATCGTTCTTTTGTTTGATGATATCCGTCTTTCTGATGTGGAACGTCCATTTGGTGAAATAGAGTTGTTAGTAGGATCCGATTGGTGTACACTTATGCCACAAGTCAAACAGTCTGTTGGGAATTTACAATTGATCCAAAACATGTTCGGATAAGGCATAAGAGGCTCCCATCCATCGATTAAGTTTGAATCTTCGAACAATAGTTTCAACGTCAAAGTTAATCAAATTTCTAGTGTGGTTATAGTAGAGGAAATTAATGTTAACAATAATGAATTTTTAAGGATGGATTTAGATAAATTTTTCAACATTGAAAGCTTGGGCACGTACTGTATACCGAAATGTGGAGCATGCAAATGTGGATCATGTACATTAGGTGATAAAAGTTATACAATTAGAGAAGAAAAGGAGTTAGACATGACTTCAAAGGGCTTAGAATATAACTGAGGAAAAATATTGGACCGTTAAATATCCCTGGATTAGGGACCCTAATGAATTGCCTAACAATGTGGCGGTGGCTATTGCAAGAATGAGATCAACAGAGAAGCGATTAACTAAGATAGGTTATAAATATACACAACTGTATAATGATCAAATAAGATATGTTGAGTAGAGGCGTTGCAAGAAAATTATCTTGGAAGGAAATGAGTGAATATGATGGTCCTATACACTATATTCACCATCATGAAGTATTAAAAGAAAGTTCAACCTCAACCCCAGACAGAATAGTGTTCAATTCTTCAGCAGATTACATGGGCCACAGACTTAATGATTATTGAGCAAATGGACCAGATTTATTGAATGACCTAGTGGGAATTTTATTAAAATTCCGTCAGAACAATATTGCTGTCATAGGGGATATATCCAAAATGTATAATGCAGTAAGATTGAAAGAATTAGAGCAGCACACCCACAGATTCGTATGGCGAGATGCAGATTATGGTAGACCCCCGAACCACCATGTACTTACAGCTGTGGGTTTTGGAGACCGACCTAGCGGTGTCATTGCTATAACAGCTCTTAAGAAAACTGCTTCAATTAAGGAGAATGAATTTCCAGAGATCAAGAACATTATAGATAGGATTATATATGTAGATGATATTATTTTTAGTTGTGAAGATGTAAATAAACCTAAAAAGCTTATGGGTAATATGAATTTGGTGCTAAATGAGGGTGGTTTCAAAATCAAACATTGGATTACGTCTAACAATGAAACTTTAGACAATGAATTAAAATTGTTATATGCTGGTGAGGAAAAGGTTCTTGGTTTACACTGGATTCCTAGAAAAGATATATTCTTCTTCAAGATTAAGGTGGACTTTAATAGATCCAAGAAAAGAATTTTCAAAAATGGAATAGACATAAATACATCCAATCGGATAATACCCAAAGACTTAACAAAGAGAATGGTGCTTAGTCAAGTATCTACGATTTATGAGCCTTTAGGACTTATCATCCCCTTCACTTTGAATGCAAAAGTCTTAATGAGAGAGCTAATCACAATTAGTCGATCGGAAGGCAATAGATGTGACTGGGACGATCCCATGTCTGACGAAATGAGAGAGAAGTGGAGTAAATTTTTTATTGATATGCGAGAGTTGGAGTTTTTGTCATATGCGAGATGTGTAAAACCCCTAGATGCAAAAGGGGATCCAATGCTAGTTATATTTTCAGACGGCAGTTCAGTTGCATATGGTGCATGTGCTTATGTAAGGGGGATTCTTATGTATCGCAATTGATCCTTGCTAAGAACAGAATTGCTCCCACCAAAAAATTGACAATACCTAGATTAGAGTTATGTGGTGCCGTACTGTCATGTAGATTAAGAGATATAATTGTGAAACAAATAAGTGATTGGAAATTCAAATCTATTGTACATATTGTTGACTCATCAATTGTAAGAGCACAGATTCAGAAAGAATCTTATGTATTTAATACCTTTGTAGACAACAGGGTGGCAGAAATTCAGTCTAGAACAGACCCTACTGAATGGTGGTGGGTAAATAGTAAGAACAATCCAGAAGATTTTACCACTAGACCATGTCCTCCTAACGTCTTGCATGAAAATTCTATGTGGCAAAAGGGACCAGCCTTTATGTCGCGCCCATTTGATACTGGGCCTATAAGTCAGTCTTGCAACGATGAAGTTCCTGATAAGGTTGGTATTGTTTTGACTTGTAGACAGAAAAGCTTTGATGAAGAAAAGACTAGTGTGATTAACATGAGTCGGTTTAGCAGTTACACAAAATTATTGAGAGTTACTGCAAGAGTTATTGCAGCATTTAAAGTTAAGTTATTAAAGTCTATAGCATGCTTGCCAACTCCTGAATAAGTGCATGAAGCAGAAATGTATTTGATACAGATAGAACAAAGCAAGTTACAATCTGATTGGAGGAAGGCCTACCGTCGTTTGGGTCCAAGTATAGACAACGGTATCATATTCGTAGGTGAGAGAATTGCAAATTGGTTAAAGGAAAATTGGAACCAAGACAGAATTATTTTGATGCCGTCAAATAGTCATCTTATTATATATTCAGCACTTGCATAATAGTGACCACAGTGGAGTCAAAACCACTTTAGCTAAATTCCAATGTAAGTACCGGGTTATTAGTGCCAGAATACTAATAAAGTTTATTAAGAATAAATGTATCGCATGTAAAAGAATAAGTGCTCAAACTGTTGCTCAGAAGATGGGTCAAGTTGCCCAGGAAAGATTACGTCCTACTCCTCCTTAATACCATACTTCATTAGACTTATTTGGCCCAATTACTATTAGAGATACGGTAAAACGTAGAACATATGGAAAAGCTTATGGAGTAATATTCAATTGCCTTGTTTCACGAGCAGTATATGTAGATTTGGCAGAAAGTTATGACACAAAAGGTTTCTTGACAGTTTTCCAGAGATTTATAACAATTAGAGGATATCCTAAGACCATACATTTTGATTTGGGAAGTCAATTAGTTGCTGCTTGCAAGGAACTCAGGTTAGACAAGTCGAAGCTTCAAATATATGGTGCTAGCGGTAGTACTACTTGGATTTTCAATAAGTCTGCTGACGCTCCTTGGCAGAATGGATGTAGTGAAGCACTAATAAAATCTGTTAAACGTGCTGTACTCATTGCTATTGGAGATAGTAAATTGACATTCGGAGAAATGCAAACAGTGCTTTTTGAAGTAGCTGATTTATTGAATTCCACACCGATTGGCATCAAACCTGGCAGAGACTGTGAACTTGGATCATATTTATGTCCTAATGACCTGATATTAGGCTGAGCAAGTAGTAAAATTCAAGCAGATATGAAATTTGTAGATAAAAAATATAAGGATAGGTTGGAATTCATGCAACGTATCGTAGACTGTTTTTGGAAAAAGTGGCAGAGAGACTAATTTGCAACATTGATGGTAAGGCAAAAATGGCATGTGTAAAAAAGGAATGTTAAACCTGGGGATATCGTATTAGTACAAGACAGCAACACCATACGTGGACAATGGAAACTTGCTCAGGTAACATCAGTCCTGTCAGGCAGAGATCACAAGGTTAGAGATGTTAGTGTCCGTTACAAAATCCAGAGACCAGGAAGACTGTATGAAGGCCAAGATGATGTGTGTGTAAATATATCTGTACATAGGTTAGTTGTTCTTCTTTCTATTGAAGAAAATTGCTAATTTGGGTAGGGGGAGTGTATCGTCTGGGACGATGGTTACTTATATACTTATCTATTGTTTATCATCTAAAATGTCGTAAATTGTTATAAAATATTTTATTTTGATTGTAAAATGTTTAGTATGGTCAAGACTAAAATACTTGTAATTTAAGGGACTGCATTTCTGAGGATTTCTTGTGGTGCGTTGCCGAGTCTGGGTAGCGGAGTTCAGATGAGACGAGTGTATTCAAGACGGTTGTCCTTTTACAATCAGTTGCCGTCAGAGACACACCCACTTTCCGGAAGGGTTATTGCTTCCTTGTGTTTAGAGGAAATGGGGACGGATTATTGGTGTCCAGTGAAAGGCTTGGAGAGAAAATGTGTTAGTACTTAACTTTATTATAATATATTAAATAATTGTTTCCAGTGTGGTGTTATTCTTAGCGTAATTGCGTGGTAATGCTTGGTAGTAACTACCTAGTTTACTACCTTTCTTGTTTCAGTTCAATATGTTTGTGAGTTTATAATGTTAAGTTAACTTTGTAATTATTAGTAATGGATAATTGTTCTATTTATGTTCACGTAATTTACTGCTATCTTTGTTTAATGTTTTTCATTGCTATATATATTTATGCTTCAAGTTTATTTGAATTACTTAATTATCTCGTTATAGTTTGTACTTTCCAAGAAAGGTTTTGTGAATTTTAATTTTTTCACTTAATATTTATTTAGGATTTTTTTTTTAGTATTTTGAATTACTTAGGTTTCAGGTTGAAACGCATTAATAAAAAAAAAGCATTGCAACATCTTTCGTTACTTTCACTGCACATCCAACAATATATAGCACTCGTGAACCCGAGCCGTCAAAACTGATGTATTTACTTAGATATGCACAAACACGCACGCAAACTGATTCAACCCTTCCCACCCCCTCCCCCAATCCTAACTTTAATATAGTAGTTTCAGCAATTTGTGGAATATTGTGATTTCCAAGTCTACCTCTCGGCGTAGCCCTTCTCAACAGGGTATGACTATTCTCTCTCTCCTCACCTGATGGAAGAGGGGAGAATGAGCAGTCGTACGTCTGGAAATGCCGCTGAGAGGGAGAAGATCATATGTATATATGGTCAATTTTTAGGGCATTTTCCTACTTGCAAGGGCAATGTCACTGTCCCTGTGCTCTGCCATTCATGAGTGACCTTTAAACCCGTAGAAATCAGAAAAGTTGGTATTTCAGGCCAACCATTTATGTTATATATATATATATATATATATATATATATATATATATATATATATATATATATATATATATATATATATATATATATATATATATATATATATATATATATATATATATTATGAGGGACAGAGAGAGAGAGAGAGAGAGAGAGAGAGAGAGAGAGAGAGAGAGAGAGAGAGAGAGAGAGAGAGAGAAAGTAGCTTCATGAATCTTGAACATTAAGTTCAAACGACCTCATTAATAACCTCGGTTAGGTTTCATCAGTGAAGTAATGACTACAAAGATAATAATAACATTTTCCATAATAGTATATTAATATTGGTAGATTTTCCCATTACGCAGAAATAATGATTCTCGGATATTGAAGAATAAATGATTGCAGGACTCGATACAGTGGATAATGAAGAATGTCTAGATTTTAGCTCTCTTTCGTCCATATTATATTGTGTAATATATATATATATATATATATATATATATATATATATATATATATATATATATATATATATATATATATATATATATATATATATATATATATATATATATATATATATATATATATATAATGTGTGTGTATATATAGGTGTATAAATGTATATATAACAACAGCTCAACAACCGATGCAGCTGTTTTTAGTCCACTGCAGGACAAAGGGCTCAGCTGTGTCCTTATTCATGTCTGAAGTTTGGCCAGTTCTCATCACCACGCTGGCCACTGCGGATTGGTGATGTTAGGAAATATCTAACAGCAAACCAACCTAGTATGGGGGTCTCTGGCTACTGTAGTACAGCTCCGCTGATCATAGTGATACACAAAGCCTTTCACCACGTTAATGTACCCCCACTCAGAGAGGGACTTATATACTTAGAGACT
>NC_090756.1:31433939-31436439 GCF_036898095.1 Palaemon carinicauda
AAGATTCCTTATGGGTTTATTAGATCAAAAGAAAATACTATATTGTATTGTATGCACTTTTTTTGTGGCTCTGGTAGAAATGATAAAAAGAGTATTACGTCTTTATGAAATGTCTTTACAATAGATCAAAAACTTAATTCCCTTTCCTGTGTCATTGATGGTAAAGATGAAAAATAATTCTTTTTTGAAATAGAAATGTACGTAGAACAGCTTTTATTAGATGGATAAAGGACGAAAACGACCTTTCACAATAAGAAATAATATCCTTTTATAAAGTTATTAAGAAAATAGAGAAAACCATAAACAGAAAAATTCAGGTAAAGTATTAATACCATTACAACTTTTACTTTATCATTGATAATCGATAAAAATAAGTTCTATATCAACAGGCAAGCGAAGAATCTCAATAAAACAAAAATTATGACGCGAAATCATTGAGATTTTATCTCAAGAGTCACTGATTTAATAATACCTTTGGGGAATATAAAGGAAGATTGATGTCAGTGTGAATCTTGCAATTACTAATGATGATGATATTCTTCCATAACGTCATTGTTGGTGAAAACAGGAACTATAATTATGGCCGCGAAATGATACGAAAAGTTACGAAATGTTACGAACAAGGATTAAATTAGATGATTGTCAACAAATTATTATTATTATTATTATTATTATCATTATTATTATTATTATTATTATTATTATTATTATTATTATTATTATTATTATTATTATTATTATAACTAGCTAAGCTGCAACCCTTGTTGGAAAAGCAGGATGTTATAAGCCAAAGGGCCCCAGCAGGGAAAAATAGTTAGTGAGGAGAGGAAATAAGGAAATGAATAAACTATAGAAAAAGTAATAAATAATTGAAATAAAATACTCTAGGAACAATAACAAATACAAAACAGATATTCCATATATAAATTATATATAAAAAAAAAACGTATGTCAACTTGTTCAGCATAAAAACATTTGCTGCAAGTTTGAACTTTTCTAAGTTCTACTGCTTCAACTACCGGATTAGGAAGATCATTCTACAACTTGCTATAAGCTGGAATAAAACTTTTAGAATACTGTGTAATATTGAGCCTCCTATTAGAGAATGCCTGACTGCTAGAATTAACTACATGCCTATTATCAGGAACAGGATGGTACGGTCCTGAAAAATCTGAATGCAAAGGAAGGTCAGAATTATGAAAATTCTTATGCAACATGCATAACGAACTAATAGAACAACGGTGCCAGAGATTAATATCTAGATCAGGAATAAGTAATTTAATACGGCCCGAGTTCCTGTCCAACAAATCAAGTTGAGAATCAGCAGTTGAAGACAAGACAGAAGACCCATGTTCGAAAAAAAGGTAGAATGAACGAATGAAATTACTTCAGAATAAATTGATCACAGAAAATATTAAAAGACTTTCTCAATAAGACTTTTTTTCCAATTGAAGAAGACTCAGATATAATATGTTTCTCAAAAAGGAATTTATTATCAAGAATTGCAACTACAATTTTGAAAGACTCATACAGAGTAAAGAAATATTATCAATGTTGAGATCCGAATGTTGAGGAGCAACTGGCCTCGACCTACTTACAGTCATATTTTGAATTTTGTTTCGATTCAACTTCATTCCCCATAATTTGCACCATGCACTAATTATAGCTAGATCTCTATTAAGGGATTCAGCAACCCAAGATCTTCATTCAGGGGATGGAATTCATGCAAAGAGAGTAGCATCATCTGCATATGCAACAAGCGTGTTTTCTATGGTAAACCACATATCATATTTATATAATATGAAAAGTAATGGGCCAAGAATACTACCATTGGAACACCAAATATCACATTCCTATACTAATTATAGTACCCCTCAACAACAACTCTTTGCGACATATTACTTAGAAATTCAACAATGAAGCTGATAAAACACCCAGCCACTCCAAACAGCTCGAAAACAAGGGCTTAATGATTAACACGGTCAAAGGCAGAAATAAAATCAGGGCCAATAATGCAAACTTCTTGACCACAATCCAGGGATTTATGTACAGTATTGGAGATTGTTAGAAGGGCATCACATGTTCCAAGGCCTTTACGAAAACCAAATTGCAAACTAAGGAACAAATGATTACCTTCAGCAAACCTATTAAGACGTTTTGCCAAAAGACGGTCCAAAATTTTAGATAATATGGGGGTTAAAGAAATTGGGCGGTAATCAGTTGGACCTGAGCTACCACAAAGAGATTTACATAGTCGAATAATATAATCCATTCTCCAACAAGAACTAAAAGCTACTTTTATTGCTGACTTTCGCAGAATAACAGATTTAACAGGAATTGTTGACATATCTGAAAAGAAGGGATTAGTTTAGATAAGAATTTCTATTTGAGCGGAATATCTCAAGAATGAATAAATGGATTTAATTTTTTTTATTTAATTTATTTATCTATTTATTTATTTCATTTTATTTTATATATTTTTTTTTTTGGGGTGGGTAGG
>NC_090756.1:31451671-31496671 GCF_036898095.1 Palaemon carinicauda
GCATAAAAACATTTGCTGCAAGTTTGAACTTTTTTAAGTTCTACTGCTTCAACTACCCGATTAGGAAGATCATTCCACAACATGGTCAAAACTGGAATAAAACCTCTAGAATACTGTGTAGTATTGAGCCTTCTATTAGAGAATGCCTGACTGTTAGAATTAACTACATGCCTATTATCACGAACAGGATGGTACGGTCCTGGAAAATCTGAATGCAAAGGAAGGTCAGAAATATGAAAAATCTTATGCAACATGCATGACGAACTAATAGAACAACGGTGCCAGAGATTAACATCTAGATCAGGAATAAGTCATTTAATACGCACCAAGTTCCTGTCCAACAAATCAAGATGAGAATCAGCAGTTGAAGACAAGAAAGAAGACCCATATTCGAAAAAAAGGTAGCATGAACGAATGAAATTACTTCCTCAGAATAGATTGATCACGGAAAATATTAAAAGATGTTCTCAATAAGACTTTTTTTTTCTTATTGAAGAAGACTAAGATCTAATGTGTTTCTCATAAGGGAATTTATTATCAAGAATTGCAACTACAATTTTGAAAGACTCATACAGAGTAAAGAAACATATCAATGTTGAGATCCGAATGTTGAGGAGCAACTGCCCTCGACCTACTTACAGTCATATTTTGAATTTTGTTTGGATTCAAATTCATATCCCAATATTTGCACCATGCACTAATTATAGCTAGATCTCTATTAAGGGATTCAGCAACCCCATATCTTCATTCAGGGGATGGAATTCATGCAAAGAGAGTAGCATCACCTGCATATGCAACAAGCGTGTTTTCTATGGTATACCACATATCATATTTATATAATATGAAAAGTAATGGGCCAAGAATACTACCATTCGAACACCAGATATCACATTCCTATACTAATTATAGTACCCCTCAACAACAACTCTTTGCGACCTATTACTTAGAAATTTAATAATGAAGCTAATAAAACACCCAACCACTCCAAATGGCTCGAAAAAAAGGGCTTAATGATTAACACGGTCAAAGGCAGCACTAAAATCAAGGCCAATCATGCAAACTTCATGACCACAATCAAGGGATTTATGTACAGCATTGGAAATTGTAAAAAGGGCATCACATGTTCCAAGGTCTTTACGAAAACTAAATTACAAACTAAGGAAGAGATGATTACCTTCAGCAAACCTATTAAGATGTTTTAACAAAAGACGGTCCAAAATTTTAGATAATATGGGGGTTAAGGAAATTGGCCGGTAATCAGTTGGACCTGAGCTACCACAAACAGATTTACATAGTGGAATAACACTATCAATTCTCCAACAAGAACTAAAAGCTCCTTTTATTGCTAACTTTCTCAGAATAACAGATTTAACAGGAATTGTAAACATCTGTAAAGAAGGGATTAGTTTAGATAAGAATTTCTATTTGAGCGGAATATCTCACGAATAAATAATTGATTTTTTTATTTACTTATTTATTTATTTATTTATTTTAATTTTTTAGGGAAATACAGTATAATTAGGTGATTCAATTTAGTTTCTATAAACCTAAATTATAAATGTATTATCACTGGTCACCTAAAGTTAATCCTTTTCAGATGATGAACCAATGAATGTTGTAACAAAACTTCATATAAAGGATTTGACGGAATCCTGCAAACCAAGGAAACATACAGACAAACAAACATATTGGTTTACCCAAAAATATAACTACCTTGAACATAACTGTATATCTAGTAAAGAATTCGCTTCAAGATATCTTTTATTTTTTTCATCGAAAGCCACAACAAACTATAACTATAGTGCTCCCAAACGAAAGTGGCAGCTGAGAGCTTATTTTTTCGTATCGAATCTTGAATATTTCGGTCATTTTATCTGGAGAAGCCCTAAAGCAGAGGATGGATTAAGGTCTTAAAGGTGGGGCAGTTCAGTCGGTCATTATCCCGGATATAGTTCCCTTTTCGGCTATTTCTCCCAGGTGGCCAATGGAAAAGAAATTGGAATAGATTAAAAGTCTCTAATGCATCTAAAAACAAGGCTCACATGCCTTTATTAATTTCACATCTTTATCTGAGTGAATATGATAAACGGCTATATATATATATATATATATATATATATATATATATATATATATATATATATATATATATATATATATATATATATATATATATGTGTATGTATGTGTGTATGTATGTATGTATGTATGTGTGTGTGTGTGCTTGTGATATAAATTATATTCATATATGTGTATATATATTTATACACACACATATATATATATATATATATATATATATATATATATATATATATATATATATATATAAATATATATATATATATATATATATATATATATATATATATATATATACATATATTTGTATGTGTGCGTGTTTGTGATTGTGTTTAAAAGGATTACAAAAAATTCCAGTGTACTGAAAAACTCTGTTGGTAGAAAAAACCCAGAAAGAATCAAAAGATTAAGATTTAGAGGTCACCCATTCTCAGAGAAGAACAGGATTAGTCCGACTCGCTAAATCAGTTAATACGCAAATGTCAAGCTGGGCAAATTGTTTTCTTGTGTCCTCACCGAGAGGTCGTGAAAGTATGAAATTATTTGAAATCTATACGAAATATTAAGACGAACTGTCATTCGACTGCCACTTTCGTTTGGGAGCACTATAGGAAGACATTTTTTGGTGTTTAAAATCCGTTTCATTCTTTTGCCGAAAAATATTGCCATCGAAGTCAATTGTTCTCTTATGACAATTCTTTGACGGTATATTGCAAATCTGCAAAAGCCTTGCAGTAAACAATTCCATTGCAGGAATGTTTGTAGCAAGGGTAACATGGTCAGGACCAGATATATCATTTAGTTTTTCATGGGTTTTGCAGATGTAATCCCTTGCATCGTGCAAGTTATGTTTTGTTGAAATGTGAGCTTGTATTACAGTTTTACAAAGACTTATAAAAGTGCAAAGACAATATAGGAAATGTTCCAACAATATCGCCATCATGTTTTTGTTTTTGACATCAGTGAAATCTCTTAGAATCTTCTTACCTCCTTAGAAATGTTTTCAACGTTGACGAACTTCTGGAAAGAGAGAGAGAGAGAGAGAGAGAGAGAGAGAGAGAGAGAGAGAGAGAGAGAGAGAGGGTCGATGAAGCTTATCTATTCAACATAACATTCTTCGGTTAGTTTTGCTGGTGTGAGAGAGTTTATAAAATAAGGTACATTATTCGCAGAGTTTGCTTTCAGATTTAACATTCTCTCTCAATCAGAATGTTTAAATATTCTCGCGAGAAAAAAAAATTTTCAATAGAAATAAAACAAAGAGAAAGAACCGACACTTTTAGATTTCAGACTCTCTCTCTCTCTCTCTCTCTCTCTCTCTCTCTCTCTCTCTCTCTCTCTCTCTCTCTCTCTCTCTCTCTCTCTCTCTCTCTCACCGTCTTCTCCTCGTAAGTCGCCCACACTTCCCCCAACCCTCAGGGAAACATTATAAGTTGTTTTTACCTCACTCTCTCACAGTAAACAAATAGGATCCTTGCATCATTGTGCTCCGAGTTTTCACATCAACATTCACAATTAAAGTTTACTGATCTTAAACAGTCGCAAAAGAATCTGAACCTTAAAGACATTTGACCGAACGTCGATTTTAGGAAAACTTCCTTTACTAAGAAGAGCTGCAGGGTTCTGGTCTGTGATTGGTCCACGGGAGATGGGATCAGCCAATGAGAGCCTAACTTTAGGAGTGCATTGATATTTTTATTTTTCATTTTAGTCTCATGACAAAACATTTGATGAAAATGGAAGTTTTCTACTAAGTAAAATCATCCTTATAGTGTAATAACCAACATATATATATATATATGTATATATTTTTTTTGGGGGGGGGGGGGATTGAGGTTACAATTTCTCTTTTCACTGGAGTGGCTTACATTTCTTTCTAATCTATTAATCTGGGCTAGATTATTTTTCTCCATTTATACTCTTTATCTTATCTGTTTATGTCATTCATTTGAGATTGATGTAAGTTTTTAGTAAGGTCATCTAAGGTAGTTGTTTAGTATGTTAACCTGCCAAAGGATAGTATTTATTACGTTGTTTACTTGTTTAAAGTTCAGCATTTAAGTAATCAAAAGTATTGAAATGAAGGATATCTTTCTCACTAAAAAATTATAATATTTTTCAGATTATGTCTATATGATGAATTAAACCGAGGAAAATTTAGAAACGCTTTAGCATATACACGACTAAACCTAAAAAAATAATGAGAACAAATCACAAATATGTTCGGAAGCTTATTTCATGTTATAATCAACTTGAAATATTAAGTGTCCTATTGAAAACGCCCCTTCCTCGCGATCTGTTGGGCTGGAGTTCCAGACCCTCGATGGTTTCTAGTAGTGTCTGCAGCCTCATCATCTTTGTGAGGTAGGGATAGGGATGTGTTTTGAGGGAGGCAATTTCCCTACCTTACTGAGTTATCAGAAACCATTCCCTGGCCTTTTCCTGGTCCTAGCTTGGGTGGAGAGGGTCTTGGGCTTTGATCGTATGGACATATGGTCAGTCACTAAAGACCTGTCCCTGTCCCTTGCCTCTGCCGTTCATGAGCGACCTTTAAAACCTTTAAAGAAATCTTGAAATCATTGTCCCGTTAATAATAATCTTAACCAATTAGAGCTTTCAAGACCCCATGGCCTATTTTGTTCCTAATTGTTTAGAGGCTATCTATAGTCGCAGCACAGATTCCAGTGATATAAGTCCCACCCCCTGATGACGTCATAGCTAATCACGTCGTCTCCCACGTTAGCCGCGGTCGCTATACATCCTCTTGAAATTTCAAACTATACTAACTTATAATCACTTTAAGGGGATGCGTTATAACCACTTTTAATGCTGGAGACAACATGATTGGCTAAGAAATCATCAGGGGGTGGGGCTTATTTTGCCCGGATTCTCTGCGGCAACTATAGTGAAGTATTACCTTTCTTGAAATGAGAAAATGCCTTTCGTACGAGGAAAAAAAAAAAGGTTTTCATGTTCCTAAGAAAATATCTAATTTTGCTAAAAAAATAGAAAAAATTTGCAATCCATAAATTAATGAAATAAAATTCCTTTTATTTATTTGATTTGCCTAAATTGTAACATTTTCCACCTTCCATATAAGTATATATCTATTGTGCATTCTGTTTTCATTCTATCTTTCACCTTAAAAAAAAATTACAAAATAAAGGTAAAGGTAAAAGTGTCTGGTTTTAGTTCCAGTTTCATCAGAATAGATACTCACCAGAACGTCATCCGGGCAAGTTCAACCCCCCACTGTCGTGCCCAACCACACCAGTATCCTCCCCAGTAAACAGCTTAAACTCACGGTCCCGGGCTGGGATCGATCTGTAGCCATGCGAATGCAAGGCGAAAACGTCACCACTGCAATATTCTACATTTTTTTTCGTGCCATAAAATTGTCCTCTTTTACACAATTTTCACATTGTAAATATAAAATATATCTCATTTTCCAAATAAGAAAAGCCATTAAAACTCCCTATCTAGCAATCAAGAGACCAATTAAGTCTCCGTTTAAATTTCCATTTAATAAAGCGAAACATTTCCGATCTACAAGGTTCGCCTGTTAAATGACCAGCCCCCAAAATCCATTTTAGTTTTAAAAGGGGTTTTTCACCATCACTATAATCAAGTTCAATTGCCAAACGCTGGAATATCTTCCCCTGTTTTGCAACATACTGTGCAACGTTTTTTCCTGTTATTTCGTTGGGTGAAGGGCAGAGGCCATAAAATGGGAAGGGAAGAGGTATAAAGAAAGATAAAACGAAATACAAAATTACCTTATAAGGAGAAGTTATGTAATATATAAAATATAATTTGGTTTATTTGTGATAATTAAAAGAATCGGCTTATCGAAAATATTTTCAATATCCTGCATTATAGATAACGTTTATATCTTATAATCATATCAAAGTGAAGATGTATAGGTAGAAATAAAAGTGGACTGATTTAAGGTTTATTGGCAACTCATGAATGTCAGAGGCAAGCGACAGTGACATTGCCCAAGGAAGCAGGACAGTACCCTAGAGACTGACCGCATATACATATGATCAACGCTCAAGGCCTCTCTCTACCCAAGCTAGGACCAGGGAGGGCCTGGCAATGGCTGATGACTCATCAGGTAGCCCTCTAGGCTCCCCCAAACCCTCCTCATTAGCTCACATGGATGGTGAGGATGCAGACACTAAAGGAACTAACGAGTTTGAGCGGGACTCTAACCCTAGTCTGGCAAATAATAGGCAGATACGTTACCAATGGTCCAAAAGAATCCCATACGAGTAGATATTTCATCTCAGCAAAGAAATTATTAACTATTTAACCTCTCTATATTATATATGTTTCACTTTGATATCATTCTTCGTATTGCTAATTGCCAGATTAACCGACCCCTATTGCTTATGTAAAATGACCTTCTCGAACTACACCAGAATCATAAAATCCCAAAAGAGATTGAGGCAAAGCTTTCCCATAAAAATGACAGTTCCTTAAGCCACTCGCTTGTCAGATCATCCGACAAAAAACACGTGTTGATTAGTCACTATTTTCAAAACCCTCCACCAGTTTTTCAAATTAAAATTTCTAACCCTTCTTCGGAAACCAAATCCTTTGATGATGCCGTTATATCTCGTGAATTTCTACCTGTATTTCGACCATCTTGGATTAACCACTGGTATACGATGCTTAAAACTTAAATCCCTTACTTTTTTCCGGAATCCAAAGTCTTGGACAACGTTTATCTTCCGTAAATTTCTATCTGATTCTGGACAATCCAGGATTATAGTAATAATCCCTCTAGTCCCCTCTGGCAAAGATTTACTTTTAACACTTTTCCTTTGTGGGTAGCTTATCATTTCCTGACAGCTACATTTTCCCTGGCCAAAAATCCCTTACTCAGATTTTTAAACTCTAAAGACCCTCCTTTTATAGCCCTTGTCTACCAATTGTGTCTCTTTATTGCAGACAGGACGCCTTTTTGTTCACCATAGGGAATGAGTGCATCCTTAGGCGGGCCTCACAGCTTCACCCCACCAAAGATGGCCGCCCCCTTCGTTCCTACCCAACGACGGACTTTACCTCTGGATATGAGAGCAGAACAACTACAACCATCGAAGCAGAAACGGTGCAAGGAGAATCCCCCAAACTACAGAATGGAGGACAGGTACAACCATCTTACGAGAACCACCACATCCAGAACATCTACTATAAGAAAAAGAAACCAACCCAGCTAATCTATAGTGTTAAGTGGCCGTGAAATAGACTAAATTTATTTAACTAGATACTACTTGTATGTGCTTAAAGGTACGAAGTTGATAAGTCATTCATTCTTCCAACTTTACTTGTTCCTGTGAAAGTGTTGTATCCAAGAATCAAGTAAACTAATATTCTAGTGCATATCTCTACCCATAAGACCTGATAGCTGTTCAAGTAACCGCCCGCCCCCCCTCTACCACCGTTATATCTGCGGTTATTCAGATGTTGGTTCTTCTATTACACCTTGTTACTGACCCATCGAAGTAAGAGAACCAAGGGTGAGCATTTACTTTATAAATGGAAATGGTTTAGGATTATGATAAAATAAGGATAAATAGATTCATACACCTTTTACTGGAGAGAGAGAGAGAGAGAGAGAGAGAGAGAGAGAGAGAGAGAGAGATTGTATATATATATTTTTGGGCTCAAGCCATGTCGTCCTGATGGAAGTTCCTATAGGGTAGCTTCCTAGGGTATATTACAACTACGGCGATATTCCCAGAGAATTTACCTTAAGGTACCAGAATTCTAACTCCTGGAGCGAGTATCCCTCGTGAAAGGGATATTGCGACATATCAAAGGACGTATTCTAGACACGCCACATGGCAATCTACATCCTGGACAGAGATTTCGTCTCGTAGGAGGTGATTGGCGAGATACGAATTCGGGAAAGAAAAAGGGGAGCCGCTCCCAAGGCTTCCCTATCCTCCGATTCGTATGCGTGCCTGGCGCCAATCCTGGCGCCATCTGTATTCCTTTTTGCGTAGCTTAACAACTCGGTGTTTTTTCCTGTTTTTCTCGCAAATCTTGGATTTATTCGACTTTTCATGGCTTCTTCGTCTTCGTCGGCCTCTGATAAGTTGAGTATAGTGTCTGTTATGTATAAATGTAGGCTCTTGGTAAAATTTTGAGTGATTAATAGGATTAATCTTTGATACAAGAGCCGTAGCCTACCAGAGGCGTCTTGGACGCTGTCGCTCGCTAGGTATAAGTTAGTTAGTCAGAGCGACATTCCTGGTTGTTTTGCTTTAATAAATTTTAGCTATTTAGCATTACATAGGATTTCCTTTCGTGCTTAGTATTATTTGGCGAAGTATTCGCCATTCTGGCCTACGCTAGGCCATGTAGCCTAGTCGTTTGGTCCTAGGACTTCATGCATGATTATGGTTTTTCCGAGTGTAATTAAAATTTTATTGAAGCTTTAGGCTATATTTTATACATTTTAGACTGTGTGGAATATTTCCAAGATAGTATACGAGTGAGTTTCGGTGAATTAGGTAATGGATTCTCTTGGTGCCTAGGCTAGTTGCTTATGGAGCCTTAGTATACTTTATCATACTCCCCGGTTGCTTTCTTTTCTTCGGAGAAGGTATGCAATCCCTTTCCCTCTGTTTAAGCCTTGGGCTTATCCCTAAGTGGTTTTTTCCGAATTTATTCTCGATAAAACTATACTAGGGTGTTACTGTACCTTCCTGTTCCTGTAGTTATGGTTCAAGAGGGACAGAACAACAGAGTTTTTAGTCTGAGTCTGTGTTGTCTGGCTTGGGGCTGAGTCCCCCTCGCTGATCTAACACATTCAAAGGGAGCTTAGCTCCCTTAGGTCACTACCGAAGGTTTCTGTGGATATGATTCCTTCTTTTGTGATCTACCAGACTAGTCCTGTTGCTGTTCTCGCGGGAGGATAAGTTCTTCCCTTGGGAGTAGCAACGCCATCCTTGCTTTGGTGCTCTGGAAGCTGGCAAGTATTGCTGGCCTTTCCCCTTAGATCTCCCTTAGGCTAAGATAAGTTTCTTGGCTGCGGGTGATCTGTCACTAAAGCAAGGTTGGCAGGACCCTCTTGTCCCTTCCCCCTCTTTCTTCATACTGTACTGTACGTCGTTCTACATCTGGACCTAGTATAGGTTAGGATGTGGAATTGACTCAGCCCCTTGCCGGCCGCCAGAGCTGGCCGGCAGGGGTCTTACTGTACTGTACGTCATTCTACTTCTGGACCTAGTATAGGTTAGGATGTGGAATTGACTCAGCCCCTTGCCGGCCGGCAGAGCTGCTGGCCGGCAAGAGTCTTATGTTTTCGAGTTCTGCCCGGACCTCTCTTGGTCCCTCATCCATGCCTGCCGGCAGAGCCGGACGGCATGGGTCAAGGAAGCCTGAATTAGTTTCTCCCCTTCCTTATATGCACTCTTTCGGTTGCCGTGCTTGGAAGTTGTGTACACTCTTATCCCGGCATCCATTCTATTTTTCTTCTAAGTGCTGTACCTGTCCCGGCTGCCGGCCTATGAGGCCGGCAGCCGGGCAGGTGTAGTCCTCTGGTTCTTTTGCTGCCGGCTGGCATCGGTCTTGTACCTTTGCCGGCCGGCTTATGTCAGCCCTTGTCTGCCGGTCACCAAGAGTGTGGCCGGTAGCTGGGTACTACCTTGTGTAGTTTCTGGCCGGCAGCCATTGCCGGCCAACACTGGCTGTTACCGGCCGGCAGTTGCTGCCGACCGGCACAGGCATTTGAACCAGAGTGCTGCCGCCCTATAGCTGTTAAGTAGTATACTTTAAAGCTAGTTGTGGTGTGTCCCGGCCGGCAAAGCCAGGCCGGCACACATCCCCCTATACTGTACTAGTATTCTTCTGTATAGCATATACAGTAAGAGGAAAACTATAGTAAGGGTTTTGGTACAGCACTGTGTCTTCTAACACTATTGTGTTTTTTTGCACGCCCCTTTGCTGTTGCCCTCAGATAGGAAGCTGAGTTCTTCCCTGTCTATTATCTAGGATTTTAAAATCATTGCTTAGGTGTGAGCTCCACCTGTTTCCTCTGGAAACCTTGCATTGGTTACTCTAGAAGAGATAAACCATTTTTGATTTTATTATCTGGAAGGCTGCAACAATGGGTTGTGAGGGAAACACAAGTGTGTGTCTTTCCTTTATGAGTTGTTATGCTATACTATGCATATCCAGTGATACATAGTTCACTTGATACTCATGGAAATTTCTTCTCTTTACAGGAGGACCCTCCGAAGTGCGGAAATGTTTTCTGCAATGTCCGCAGCAAGAACCTCTGCGGACATGAGTGTTGTAGGAGACATGCAGCATGCGCTGTCTCCAAGGATGATCTCCAGTATTGGGACCCTCAGGTATGTACTGTATGCACTAACCTGATTACTGAGGCTTTTGATTCCCCTAGAACGGCGGAATCAAGGGATATAGCAAGGGAAAAGCTTCGTACTTGGGTAAGGGGCTTCAAGAAGAACACCTCTGGCCCTTATCTTCCAAGTGAGAAGATGAGGGCGTATCTTTTTCCCCAGGCATCAGCTGATGCAATGATTCCCCAGCCTCAAGAGGAGATCCCTCAAGATCAAGTCCAGGTGGACGTGGAAGTCGCAGTTGCGATGCAAGACATCCAGTTAGATGACAGGATGTCTGACCTGGACGAACGTTTGGAACAAGACCTCCTGGCAGAAGGTCAGGATGAAGTTCAAACCCCGGATGTCGTAGAGGATGAGGTCGACAAGGTGTCGGCTATTCCGGTTCAGATTCCGGATCCTATCCCCTCAACATCGGCCGGTCTCCCAGTAGAACTGGGACAGGCCCTCTCTTCGATTGTTGGAATGATCCAACAAATGCAGAAGGAGAATCAGGAGAAGGCGGCTGCTATGGAACTGCGTATGCAGTCCCTGGCAGAATCACGTGGACCCCGGAAAGGGCTCAATGTGAAAGACCTTCCCGTATGCTCAGATGCTAACCCCTGGAGGTATGCTGAGCACATGCCAATGACGACTGGAAAGATCGTCATCTCGGATAAGCTGGGTTCAGTTCCACTAGAGGAGGTGGAATTTTGGCCCAGCAAGGCATCATATCCGGACTGCTATGTCCGGCTGAGAAAAGAACCAGCTTCAAAGGAGGAGACAGAGCCGAAGGAGGTCATAATTATGGACCACGCTAAGGCTCAAGCCCTACTTTCATCCTCGATGAAAGAGAGGGGCTTCTCTAACTCGAAGGTAGCTGCATTGAACAAGAAGCTCCCTTCTTTTGTGTTCTCTCCTGCTAGAGCCTTCCCCTTTTTACAGAAAGGGTTTGCGGCTGTCCTAAAGGCAGTCGAGGCCGGCAAGCCTTGCCCCTCCCTGGAGGAGTGTAAACCCTTGTCGCTGGCCCTGCCTATGAACCACAAAGACTGGAAGGATGTCCATCTGACATTCTCAGTGGGAAAGTTGGAGGCTGATATTGCCGGACGGCAATTCGGCGAGGACCTCCCCAAGCTGTCCGACTCTCTTTTACGAAGAGAGTTCGAGACAAAAGAAAGACTGGCTGCCTCAATGTCTCATCAGACTACTCTTGAGACGATGGCAAGTGACCCCAAGGTCCATGAAATGTTCATGGTAGTGGCTAAGTCTCACCTAGCCACAGTGACGAAGGACCTTTATAGCTTCGTCAGGGCAAGGAGAGCTTGCAGGGAGTACGTGTTCACCGGGGCCTCGGTGAGACACGAGCCAAGGAAGTTAATTTCCTCCAATATTTGGGGAAAAGACCTTTTCCCTACCGATGTGGTCAAAGAGGTTGTTGATAAGGCCGCCGTGGAGAATAGAAACCTTCTCCAGAAGTGGGGCCTGGCTATCAAAAGAAAATCTTCCCCGGATGAGGGTCCTCAACCAAAGAGGAAGAATATGAGGACTAGGCTACCGTCTCGGTCAGCCAAGCCTTTTAGACAGCAACAGCAACTGCAATTGCCATTGCCTCCAGTGCCCCAGATGGTGGCACAAACCCCGACTACTTTTCAGTGGGTACCCCAGGCTGTGCCAGGTCAGTCATCCACATTCACCCCAATGTTCGAAGGACAGTCTTCTTCCTTTCGTGCAAAACCTAGAGGAGCAGCCAGAGGCTCGTCTAGGCGCCCCTCAAGGGGAAGGGGATTCAGAGGTGGTCGTGGTCAGGGAGGCAAGACCTCAGGACGGCAGTCCAAGTGAAACGATACCGGTAGGAGGGAGACTGATGAAATTTTGGGATCGCTGGACCTTCAATCCCTGGGCCCAAAGCCTACTCAAGAATGGACTGGGCTGGAGCTGGTACAGCACTCCACCCCCGTGCCTTCGGTTTTTCCAACACTCCACCCCCGTTCTGGAGGAGTACGTTCAAGAACTGTTGGAGAAAAAGGTGATCCGAAAGGTGAAGTCCATCAAATTCCAAGGGAGGCTGTTTTGTGTTCCCAAGAAAGACTCGGAAAAGCTCAGAGTCATTCTGGACTTGTCGCCACTCAACAAGTTCATAGTGAATTGCAAATTCAAGATGCTAACACTGCAACACATAAGGACCTTACTGCCCAAGAGGGCATACTCAGTCTCTATAGACTTGTCAGACGCCTATTGGCACATTCCAATCAGCCGTCGACTCTCCCCCTACCTAGGGTTCAGGCTACAACGGAGACTACACGCCTTCAGAGCCATGCCATTCGGGCTAAACATAGCCCCAAGGATTTTCACGAAGCTTGCGAGCGCAGCTCTCAAACAATTACGCCTAAAGGGAATTCAGGTAGTAGCCAACCTGGATGACTGGCTGGTGTGGGCAGCATCCGAGACCGAATGCTTGCAAGCTTCCAGTCAGGTGATCCAGTTCCTAGAGTGCCTAGGCTTCAAGATCAACAGAAAAAAGTCTCGACTTTCTCCATCCCAATGGTTCCAGTGGCTGGGAATCCACTGGGACCTTTTGTCACACAGTTTCTCCATCCCGACGAAGAAAAGGAAGGAGATAGCGGGCTCTGTCAAGAGACTTCTAGATTCTGAAAGGATATCAAGACGCGAACAGGAGAGGGTACTAGGCTCTCTCCAGTTTGCTTCAGTGACAGACCCAGTGCTAAGAGCACAGCTAAAGGATGCAACCGGAGTTTGGAGAAAGTATGCATCAAACGCGCGAAGAGATCTGAGAAGACCAGTGCCGCCTCGGCTACGTACTCTTCTCAGGCCTTGGTCCCAAGCCAGACATCTAAAGAAGTCGGTTCTTCTTCAGCCACCTCCCCCGTCGATGACGATTCACTCAGACGCCTCAAAGGAGGGATGGGGAGGTCACTCTCATCGGAAAAAAGTCCAGGGGACTTGGTCCAAGCTATTCAGGACCTTTCATATAAACTTTCTAGAAGCTATGGCAGTGCTCCTTACCTTAAAGAAAGTCTCCCCGCGTCACTCGATCCACATAAGATTGGTGATGGACAGCGAGGTGGTTGTGAGATGCTTGAATCGACAAGGGTCGAGGTCACCACCTCTCAACCAAGTGATGTTAGCCATTTTCCGATTGGCGGAAAAGAAGAAGTGGTACCTGTCGGCAGTTCACCTTTAAGGAGTCCGCAATGTGACAGCGGACGCTCTATCCAGGTTCACACCGATAGAGTCGGAATGGTCCTTAGACGCAGGATCATTCTCCTTCATTCTGAATCAAGTCCCAGAACTGCAGATAGACCTCTTTGCGACGAAAGACAACAAGATGTTGCCCCTGTACGTGTCCCCGTACGAGGACCCCTTAGCGGAAGCAGTGGACGCGATGTCCCTCGACTGGAACAGATGGTCCAGGATTTATCTGTTCCCTCCTCACAACCTTCTGTTGAGGGTCCTCAACAAACTGAGATCCTTCAAGGGGGTAGCGGCAATAGTGGCCCACAAGTGGCCGAACAGTATGTGGTTCCCCTTGGCGTTGGAACTACAGATGAAGTTTGTGCCGCTACCACATCCAGTTCTGACCCAGCGAGTCCAGAAGTCGACTGTCTGCGCTTCATTACAGAAAACCCGGACCCTGCAGCTCATGATTTTCTCGCCCTTGCGGTGAGAAAGCGTCTCGGGATTTCGAAAGCCAGCATAGACTTCCTAGAAGAATATAAGTGCAAATCGACTAGAAGGCAATATGAGTCATCTTGGAGAAAATGGGTGGCCTTTGTAAAGGCAA
Source organism: Palaemon carinicauda (assembly GCF_036898095.1). Lineage (NCBI taxonomy): Eukaryota > Metazoa > Arthropoda > Malacostraca > Decapoda > Palaemonidae > Palaemon > Palaemon carinicauda. The sequence goes on from NC_090756.1 coordinate 31,465,913, forward strand.
AGAATCCGCAGGAGATCTCAACAGACTTCTGCTTATCTTTCTTCATCCACCTCCATGGCCAAGGGTTGGCAGCTAACACGATTTCAGTGTGTAAATCTGCTTTGATGAGACCCATTTTATTTGCCTTCCAGATCGACCTAGGTAACGAGATCTTTAATAAAGTTCCGAAAGCCTGCGCTAGGCTCAGACCTTCAGCACCTCCAAAGCCCATCTCATGGTCTTTAGACAAAGTTCTTCATTTTGCCTCCCTGTTGAGCAATGAAGAATGTGCGTTAAAGGATTTGACGCAAAAAGTTATTTTTCTATTTGCACTCGCGTCCGGGGCCAGGGTTAGTGAGATCGTAGCCCTCTCGAGAGAGGCAGGTCGTGTTCAGTTCCTGGATGGGGGGGATCTGAACCTGTTTCCGGATCCTACGTTTCTCGCCAAGAATGAGTTACCCACCAACAGGTGGGGTCCCTGGAGAATCTGCCCTCTGAAAGAAGATGCATCTCTATGTCCAGTAGAATGCCTAAAGGTCTATCTTCGTAGAACTTCAGACTTCAAGGGTGGTCAACTATTCAGGGGAGAAACATCAGGCTCAAATTTATCTCTGAATCAACTCAGAGCGAAAATCACATATTTTATTCGCAGAGCGGATCCTGACAGTACACCCGCAGGTCACGATCCGAGGAAAGTTGCCTCATCCCTAAATTTCTTTAATTGTATGGATTTTGAACATCTCCGTTCATACACGGGCTGGAAGTCTTCCAGGGTGTTCTTTCGCCACTATGCGAAGCAAGTAGAGGAACTTAAGAGATCTGTGGTAGCAGTGGGTCGTGTAGTTAACCCTACTGTTTAACTCTGCGAGGAACAGTGGTCTTAATTGGGACGATTAAGTCCAGGGTGAGTGTGTAGATACATACTGTACTACAAACTAAAGGAGGGCACCATGTGCCTACATAGACTGTTCCTTCATTCAAAGGTGAACCTAGCATAAGTACAGACATGTGTGCCGAGCGTTTCTAACGCTAATGTGATTGATTTGTAATACAGACTTTTATGACTTGATACCTCGGTATCTTATTAAGTGGCGTTTAATGGTTTTTCTTTCAGATAAACAAGTTCTGTTTACTATCATACTTATGCTTAAAGTTTTGGGTTATCCTCTTTTATATATATATATATATATATATATATATATATATATATATATATATATATATATATATATATATTGTTGTTAACCTGTCTGTTTATTGTCTGTCAATAAACTTGTTCTTGAGAACCTTGCGTCTCTTTCACCTGTGTCAATTTATTGGTATAATTGAGCATTTAATTCTATGTATCTTATCTGGGATAATTCTGATAGAATTGTTCTGTTATGCAAGCTATGTTGCATTGGTTTATGTAAGTCCCCTAATGGGAGGACTCCGTCCCATAAAGGGACGAGGGCGGTTTTATTAGTTTCTTCCTATGCGGATATAAACCTTTGTCCAATACAAGTATTGTGCGGATTACTGGTCAATATATATTGACGCAGTGGTTGTATACAAACTATGCTTTACTTAATATAGGGCGAGACCACTATATTAGCTTGCCTGGTATTCATACATAGGTATATGTACTCTTCGAGACTTTTCCAGAGTCTAGTAGGACTCTTCCCTGTAGGGGGCAGGAAGCTCTAATATAGTTTATAGTTAGTTGAAAAGATGTATAACGGTAACATCTTAGGTCTCTAGGTCTAGTCGACCGGGAAAAAATTACCTCCGGGGAGTACGGCACGTTCTGAGAATCCACAGATACAGTAATGCTCTGGTACACTTCCATCAGGACGACATGGCTTGAGTCCAAAAAACGGTTTTGAGCGAAGCGAAAAATCTATTTTTGGGTGAGATGGCCATGTTGTCCTGATGGACCCGCCCTTGCCTTTCTAAGAAAGGGCTGTAGGACCCCTCCCTACATACAGTATCTGTAGCACCTCGTGTACGCTACAAGGAATACAGATGGCGCCAGGATTGGCGCCAGGCACGCATACGAATCGGAGGATAGGGAAGCCTTGGGAGCGGCTCCCCCTTTTTCTTTCCCGAATTCGTATCTCGCCAATCACCTCCTACGAGACGAAATCTCTGTCCAGGATGTAGATTGCCATGTGGCGTGTCTAGAATACGTCCTCTGATATGTCGCGATATCCCTTTCACGAGGGATACTCGCTCCAGGAGTTAGAATTCTGGTACCTTAAGGTAAATTCTCTGGGAATATGGCCGTAGTTGTAATATACCCTAGGAAGCTACCCTATAGGAACTTCCATCAGGACGACATGGCCATCTCACCCAAAAATAGATTTTTCGCTTCGCTCAAAATCCGTTATATATATATATATATATATATATATATATATATATATATATATATATATATATATATATATATATATATATGTGTGTGTGTGTGTGTGTGTGTGTGCGTGTGTATATATATATATATATATATATATATATATATATACATATATATATATATATATATATATATATATATATATATATATATATTCCTGTTTACGTTAGTTCACGTGTGATGTTTATGTGAAAACTGTCCAAGAGGCAGAGACCAACAGATGGCGTTCACAGCAAAGAGTATTTGAACAAAGTCTTAACAAGATAATGACTCATAGTTCTTGTCTTAACGACTCGAGTAAGACCATTAGCTCCTTGCAACGACATCATTTGGTCTTAACAACTTTCTTCTTTTTCTGTCGCTCAGGAAATAAATGACATTTAGATAGAAAAAAAGATTTCTTCCCGCAAGTTTCGACTTTTGACAGGACGAGGCAGTGGATTAATATATTATTATTATTATTATTATTATTATTATTATTATTATTATCATTATCATTATCATTATCATTATTATTATTATTATTATTATTATTATTATTATTATCATTATTATTAGTTAGGCTATAACACTAGTTGATAAAGCAGGATGCTATAAGCCAAAGGGCTCCAACAGGGAAAAATAGCCCAGTGACGAAAGTGAGCAAGGAAAGATAATACATTAAAAAAATGAAAGAAAGGAGAACCAATGAATAGTAAGAACAGTAACAATATCAAAATTTCTCTTTCATATATAAACTATAAAAATGTAGAAAGAAAAAACAAGAGAAAGAGAAATAAAATAGAATATTGTGCCCTGGTATCCTCAAGCAAGAGAACTTCAACTCAAGACAGTGGATGACCATGGTACAGTGGCTATGGCACTACCCATGGCTGGAGAACGATAGTTTGATAGGTAACAGAGTAAATTCTGCATGAGGAAATTATAATGTAAAATGTTTATGGTTATAAAAAACCTTTAAAGGTTAATTATAAATAATTTTTATTGAATATATTTTCTCAATTGTACTGAAGATATTAATTTCCTTCTCGTCTTTCTTATTATTATTCTTTACTCTCTAGATGATAATTTACACAAAATAAAATCATAAGAGTTTCTCTCTCTCTCTCTCTCTCTCTCTCTCTCTCTCTCTCTCTCTCTCTCTCTCTCTCTCTCTCTCTCTCTCTCTCCTGTTTCTCTTTATCAGTAATATGACTGTGTCTTACTCACAAAATAAAATCTTTTATTAAACAGATTATACCTTTGCCTTGAAGAATTTCTTCTCATAACAGAAGACATGTAGTCATTTCAACAATTCCATGAATACAGGAAATTAAACGGGACAAGTTTGTTTTTACTTGACATATTTTTACTACAATCTAAGGAATTGAAATGTTCTCTAATATTCTCTATTGTATTTTATGTAAACTCCAAAGGAGAAGTTATTTCTCTTTCTAATACAGTAAATACACGTCTCCAGTACACGCTTCAATCATCTCCACATCATGAAAGTTCATTATAATTAGTAGTTAATTAAGGTGATTAATTGTTCCACTCTGTCTGGAGACAAGACACATGTCTAATTTTACATCCAGCAGGAGCCTTGAATGAAGTTGAAACGTGTAGCGAATGTTTAATGTTGAATAGGCTGACATATTTATATTATAGATAATTTCAGCGTTATTACTATTTTTAAAATATTATTGTTATTTTAATAGTTCATTTTGTCTCGTATATGTCATCTATTTGCTTTCCTAACCTGGCTAGTTTCCTTTGTTGGAGTCCTTGGGTATATAGTGTCCTGTTTTTCCAACTAAGGTAGTAGCTTAGCTAGTAATAATCATAATAGTAGTAATAATAATTCTGAAATTTTATTCTAGCTGTGACCAGGTTGTGGAATGATCCTCCTAATTGGGTAGTTGAATTAGTAGAACTTTAAAAGTTCAAACTTGCAGCAAATATTTTTATGTTGAACAGGTTGACATAAGCCTCTTTTTGTAGTTTATAAATGAAAGATCTGTTATAATGTTGTTACTGTTCTCAAAATATTCTACTGCTTTAATGTTATTACTGTTCTTAGACTATTGGATTTAAATTTTTTATTACTTTTCCTATAGTTTATCTATTGCCTTATTTCCTTTCCTCATGGGCTATTTTTCCCGGTTGAGCCCCATGGGCTTATAGCATCCTGCTTTTCCAATTAGGGTTGTAGCTTAGCTAGTAGAAATTATAATAATAATAATAATAATAATAACAATAATAATAATAATATCAATAATAATAATGATAATAATAATAATAATATTATTATTATTATTATTATTATTATTATTGTTATTATTATCATTATTGTTATTGCTGCTGTTGTTGTTAATAATAATAATAATAATAATAATAATAATAATAATAATAATAATAATAATAACTAGAAATAGGTGAAAAATATTTCTTCTTTACAAACTGAATTATTGACAATAACGTAATTTGTACAAATCCTGATAAACTTTAAAAAGATCCTTTCTTTGAAATCCACACGCAATTATAACATTAAAGCAGCCAAGTTCCTTAATCTGAATTTAAAATTCTGTATCTATAAAAGAAAGGACTCTGAACATCCAAATAATGTTTGGATTATTGATTTTTTTAAAAATATGATTAAATAATAAAAGTTTTCAAAAGGAAAATAGTCTTATATTACAATATACCTTTGCTAAATAATTCTGTCTGAAACTCATATTATAGTAATTAGATTTCCTGAGACGTTTATTTATCATTAACAGATAATCTGGATTTATAATCATGTTTTACCATTTATTCAAATATAATAATGATTATCATCGTGACATTTTTTTTTTTGCTTATTCAAACAAGGTCATATTTTTTACAACTAAAGGTTTCAGTCTGTGTATGAATGGCAGAAACAAGGGACAGTGATATTACACTAACAAGCAAGAAAATACTAGAACCATGGAGGGCTGATGATGACTCAGCCACACCCTCCTTAGGTCACAAGGTTAGTGTCGAGGTTGCAGACACTGAATGAACTAATAAGTTTGAGCAGGACTCAAACCACAGTCTGGCGATCACCGTGACAGATATATCTATATATAAAGGTAATATTTTTTTCCCCATCTCAATTTCAAGAATATCTTTCTACAGAGAGTACGTCTCTTTATTTCTGGTATAATTATGTTGAACTAACAATAGTTTTCTCATTGAATTTGAGAGGAACTATTTAGCTTTATTTTACAGATGAAGGAGTGGGAGTAGGTCTGCTATTTTGTTAGTAATATAATTACACTGTTCTTATATTGAGTTAGTGAGAGAAAGTATGATTATTACAAGATATGATTATGTTTAGTGTTACCTTGCCGGGAGTGAAGCCGGTTGGGAAACAGCCAACACAGGGTTGAGACTTAGTCTTAGAGTAGGCAAAGGACACAGTTCCTTGGTTAGGTTAGGTGGGGAACCTTAGGTTAGGTGGTGTTCTTGTGCCTGTTTCCCTTTTAAATTGTGGGTTTTCAGTCATAGCTTTTGCAGTTTTACAAGGTCTTAAATTTGAAAAACATTGATTTTCCCCTAATTATTTACGGCATAACATTCCCAAATACTAATATACACCCCCATTAATAGTTATTTCCTTCATAAGGAATATTGTGCTACAGAAAACATTTACCCAAATATTAATTACTGGCTCTGTTCAAAACAATATGAATTCATTCTGCCGAATACAAGCCAAATATATAGCGTTTTAATATTTAATTAACAGGAAATCAGAAAATACAGTTTATGTATCCTTGAGCACATACCTGTTTACGCACCCCACTCCCTCTCTTCATCCTATGAAGATGTAGATTGTAAATTGAATCTAGCCAATGAAAACCTTTCACAAAATAATAAAACGTAGAAATTAGTTAGAAGAGAAAACAGAAGACAAAAAGAGTTTCTCAAACAAAGATTTTCATCCTCTATCACCCGAAACCCTTCCTGAACTTTGGTGTTCTCTAAGCTTTGTTGACTTCGAGTGACATTTGATAAAGTCTAAAGAAATGAACACTTTCTCTTTATCTAGTTTTTTCGATAGAAGAAGTCTCTCTTCATAGTTTATATATGACAGATCTATTTGAATGTTGTTGCTGATCTTAAGATATTCTAAATTATTTGTTCATTCCTCCTCTTGTATTTTGTTTATTGCCTTATTTCCTTTCCTTACTGAACTACTTTTAACTGTCAGTACCATTGGGCTATTAGTATTCTGCTTTTCCAACTAGAGTTATAACTTGGCTAATAATAATAATAATAATAATAATAATAATAATAATAATAATAATAATAATAATAATAATAATAATAATAATAATAATAATAATAATAATAATTATTATTATTATTATTATTATTATTATTATTATTATTATTATTATTATTATTATTATTATTATTATTACTATTATTATTATTATTATTATTATAATTATTGTTGTTGTTTTAATGCAGTTACTTAGGTGGAGCTTTGCATTATTTCAAAGTTATTCAGTGATAAGAATTGTACAATTTATAGATATAAAAGTTAACCTAGATTATAGTCATAAGAATAGATTGTTTGTCAAACTAAATCTCATTTAATTACACTTAAGAACTGGTAAGTGCAGGTCCCTTTGTATATCTGTCCGTTTCCTTCCTGTCAGTGTTTTTTTACCGGTCCTTTCAGTCTGTTTAGTTTGTCTATTTCCTGCTTGTCAGCGTTTGTGCCTGTCCTTTCTGTCTGTCTTTTGTCTGTTTGTCTGTTTCCTCTTTGTCAGAGTTTATGCCTGTCCTTTCTGTCTCTCTGTTTCCTACTTGCCAGTGCTGGTCTCCTTCCCTTTCTGTTTGTTTTTGTCTGTATGTCTGTTTCCTGTCTGTCATCGTTGGTGCCTGTCCTCTGTCTGTTTTTTCTGTCAATTTCCTGCTAGTCAGCGTTTTTCCACACCACTTATACTGAAGAAGTCTCAACCTAAGGTCTCCTACTGTCCATATGAGAACGACCGTTGAAAGTATATCATAAATCTGAGAAAAAAAAAAGTTCTCTCGCTAATGCACCTTTTGTGCGCCCCATTGGTCCTCTCAATGGCAGGTTATGTTCAAGGCAACACTATAAGTGGTTGTAACTTTCTTACTCTCTGACTTCCTCTTGCTTTCTCTGAAGAATAGGCTCTACCTGTTCGACCTGAGGCCCTGCCATTGTGCTTCTCAGGGATGACCAGTAAGGTACATCAGGTCATTCTTCTGTAGTTCTTTGGTCACTCTTTGTTCGTTGGATATTTTCAAAGCAGAGTTTTCAAAATATTTACGGAACACAGTAAATATGAGAATATATTTACTCAGTAAATAGAGAAACTCTTATTGATATAAGGAATAAACAATAATGTCTTGACTTTAATAGAGAGTCCAAGGCTTTCCATGAAAAGTTTAGATCGTTCTGAAAATACAGACATGAGGCTTAGTATACTTTTTTTTTTCTAAGACCTACATTAATGGAGTTACCTATCATTATTATTATTATTATTATTATTATTATTATTATTATTATTATTATTATTATTATTATTATTATTATTATTATTAGCAAATCTACAACTCTATTTGGAAAAAAGGATGATATTAGTTCAAAGGCTCCAACAGGGAAAATAGCCCCGTCAGAAAATGAAATGAGTGAAAAATAAACTATATGAAAAGTAATGAACAATCAAAATAAAATATTTCAAGCACAGTAATAAAGATGAGGAGTTGGAGGACTATAAATCTGTTATATGCAAACTTAAACCTTTGTAATATCGAAGGAAAATTAGAAAATCATCAGAATATAATAAAATAAAAAAAAAACTATAATTAACCTCTGTAACGTCGAAGGAAATGGAGAAAATTACAAGAGAATAATAAAAGGAAACAAAACCATAATAATCAGGGTCCATTGGGTAGCATCTGTCATAAATGTCACTTATATCCCTTTTGCGTGCAGGTGCCCCGTAATTGGTCAGACCCACAGAAGCGATGATGTTGTGGCATTAGACTTTATTGATGATATTCGTTGGGGGCCTAAATGGATTCATACATTTCTGATTTTCATGATCTCAGTTATTCATTACCATGAGGGAATGAAATTGTTGGTAGAATCATTTTGTTACTGCAGTAGTTAATCGCAATGAACAATTGATTATTTTATGAACATATACATTAAACAAAAATTTATTCATATTTTACTAAGGATTAATTTCCTTTCATTAGATATGCACTAGATATAATAATAATAATAATAATAATAATAATAATAATAATAATAATAATAATAATAATAATGTGGTATCATCCCAAATTAGTGAATGCCAGACTTAGGTTCTAGACCCACTCAAACTAGTTAGTTTCTTTGGTCGCTGGAAATTCTCTATCCTTTTGAGCTATGGATGGGGGGGGGGGGGGGGGGGGTTTGGGGGAGCCTATAGGTCTACCTGCTGAGTCATCGGCAGCCATTGCCTGGCCCTCCTTGGTCCTAGCTTGGGTGGAGAGGGGGTTTGCAGGCTGATCATATGTATACATGGTCAGTCTCTAGGGCATAGTCCTGTTTGATAAGGCAATATCATGGTGCCTTGCCTCTGCCATTTATGGGCGGGCTTTAAAGGCTTTAGGCATTTACATATATCTGTACTTCATGAAAATCAAAACAATGCTTAAAAATTTCCTTATATATAAATACTAAATGAAAATTTAAAAATCTCTATACGAAAGAACACAGTAGCATTAACATTCATAGCCTTATTCTAAAGTAGAGAGAAACTTCCTGCTATGTAATCTCCCAAACATTTCCTAATATCTTCTTGGCCTTGATGCCGGAAGTACGACCATTATATCCACATTACTGCAAGGTGCTGCCATATCAATTCCCATGGATTCATGGAATCTAGAAAAGTATATGGAATTATGGGTTAGGTCATTTCCTTCAGCAACCACAGACGCTCGTGAAATAAAGAATATGTTTTGACATGAATACAGTAAATTACGAAATTGAAAACGTTGATTTTTTCAACTTTTGACAAAAATATGATAAATTACAAAAGCGAAAAAGTTGAAATTTTATTTGGATTTCTGCTCAAGACTTATGTTAATTATATATTATTCTGAAATATCTTTTGTCAATTGAACTTCAAAAGCTCAAATGTGCAGCGAAAGTTTTCATGTTGAACAGGCTGACATAAGTCTCTCTTCCTAGTTTATAAATGACAGATCTATTTCAATGTTGTTACTGATTTTGAAATATCTTATATTTTTTATTTAATACTTTTCACATAGTTTATCTATTTTCTTATCTCCTTTCCTAAATAGGTAATTTTTTCCTGTTGGAGCCCTTGGCCAAACAGTATCCTGCTTTTCCAACCAGGGTGTAGTTTCGCTAATAATAATAATAATAATAATAATAATAATAATAATAATAATAATAATAATAATAATAATAATAATAATAATAGTTTTGTTAAAGATAATACTACCTCAATTGCATTGATCTTGTACCCAGTCTTCCTAATGGCTCTTTTTATCTGCTTTTCAGAATTACTGCTCACAGCTAGCAATTGGACAACTGGCTGTATGCAGCAATTCTGAAAAGAAGGTAATAAGAGCCATTGAGAGGACAGGGTACAAGATCAATGCAACTGAGGCAGGCATTATCTTTAACAAAACTTGCCTTAAAGAGGGTCAACTACTTGAAATAATAATAATAATAATAATAATAATAATAATAATAATAATAATAATAATAATAATGAGGGGGAGCGTGATAAAACTCTTGCTTGGAGAGAAAACGGGAAATGTTGTACTATAGAAGCCAATAAAACTTCTATTTATTTCTATTTCAAAGAGAATTTTGAACAAGTGTAACAAAACGGTTTATTGTATGTGTGTGTGTGTGTGTGTGTGTTTGTGTGTGTGTATTGCCTCAATACTTTGAAATAAGAGTTCAAACGTAGGTCCTACAGAGATGAAATTGGATTTTGTTCAATGAATATAAATAGGCGAAATTACAGCAAAAGATTATAAGATATTAGACATATGACATGATTTCTCCATCATGAGGCTCATTACTACACGGTATTCTAGAAATTTGATTCCAGCTGTGTCCAAGCTGCGAAACGATCTTCCTAAACGGGTAGTTGAATCGGTGGCACTTAAAAAGTTCAAACTTGCAGTATATGTTTTTATTTTGAACCAGTTGACATTAGTCTCTTTTTATAGTTTTATATATGAAATATCGGTTTTAATGTTGTTACATTTTTTTTTTTTAAATACTCTATTTTACTTGTTCATTACTTCTATTGTAGTTTATTTATTCCCTTATTTCCTTTCCTCACTGGGTAATTTTTCCCTGTTGGTGTCCTTGGGCTTATTGCATCCTGCTTTTACAACTAGGGTAGAAGTTTAGCTAGTAATAATAATAATAGAAATAATAATAATGATAAAAATAATAATAATAATAATAATAATAATAATAATAATAATAATAATAATAATAATAATAATAATAATATCAAAGACCTAATAGAATTTATTTTCTTTAACATAATAATATTCAAACATCAGTGGAAAGGAATAGAATATACTTGCTATGAATTATGCTTGTCACAATTATGGAACGGATTGAAAAAACGTATTCACTTTTTAAGGAAAAATCTTACCGATGATGCAATTCTATTATCGTTTCTGAATAAACATGGTAAAATGCTTTTCCAAGCAAGACAAATTTAATAGAAAAAATTTATTTTTTATTTTTTTATCAATCATATTTTTTGCAAATCCTTATATTTCATGAATATATTGATGGTAACATTTTCTTACCCATGTCTTGATATTAAATATATGCTATAATAAAAGATGCAAATATATATATATATATATATATATATATGTATATATATATAAATATATATATATATATATATATATATATATATATATATATATATATATATATATTTATATATATACATATATATATATATATATATATATATATATATATATATATATATATATATATATATATATATATAACTTTCTGTGGGGATACCTTAAAGTGTTGAAAGGGTTTGCGTATCGTCATGATCAGCAAAGCTGTACTAATCGGGGCTACCCATGATGGGTTTGTTTGCTGTGAGCGATAAGACTCAAGTTTCCCACCATCACCAATCCGCAGTGGACAGTGATGATGAAAATGGTCAAATTCCAGACGTAAATAAAGACATACCTGATCAGCGCCCAAGCACCATCTTGATCAAGCTAGGACCAGGGAGCGCCAGGCAATGGCTTCTCATGACTCAGTAAGTTACCTATAGGCTCACTCACAAGAAAGGCGACGTCAAAGATACCACAAGAAATTATCGAGCTTGAGCAAGGTTTCAAACCCCTGTCCAACAGACTGATAGACAGGGACGTTTCCACAACCCTCTCCCCCCAAAAGAAGGACGCGGTTGTACTCATATACACTCTCCCCCCACATTACGACCTGGGGGAACTAGGCATCTGAGTGATGAGGATTGAGCATATAGATCCAAAGATGGTCTTTAACAACTGTGTTACCACTTTTTTTTTCCATATAAAAATCCTATTCAATTTTCTATGATTTTTAAAAATCCACTTTCTATGGACGCTAGACCAATGACGTGTCATTATTTCGAAGCCATTTTTCCGTATCTAGTGATGATTGCATGAAATCGTCGAACCTGAAACTTTTTAATAGGAAAAATGACTGGACTGTCGAGATGAATGTTTTCTGAGCAATGCATCTATGATGTGGAGTCCATCCATGGATGTGAGTCTGTACGTGCAACAGCGTGCCACCAAAAATGTAAATAATATATTTTGTTGAGTAAATTTGACAAAAAAATAAATGTAAATAGTCTGGTTATTTCAATCAAATTTTAAGTAAATTAAAATTGATTTGATCAAAATATGTGAATTTCTAAGGAAAGAATTCGATATTTAGTTACTATTATTACTGTCACTACTAGCAAATCTACCACCCTAGTTGGAAAAACAGGATGCTATAAGCCCAAGGGCTCCAAAAGGAAAAAAAGGCCAGTGAGTAAAGGAAATAAATAAATTACAAAAGTAGCAATGCACGAATAGAATAAAATACTTTAAGAACAGTAACAACATTAAAATAGATCTTCCATATATATATATATATATATATATATATATATATATATATATATATATATATATATATATATATATATATATATATAAATATATACATATATATATATATAAAGAAAGAAATGAAAATAAGAAGGTGTACCCGATTGTAGCCTCAAGCAAGAGAACTCAACACGTTACTTTATCCCACGGCAGGTTGTCTAAACATAGTATCATAAAATGTTATTGTGTTATTTATGTTTAAACTATTAGAGAAATATTTCGTCTTTTTAATGATCAACATCATTTAAACCATCTTTTCTGCATTTGAGATATTATTATGGTCCCTTGACTTAGATCAGAATATTTGCCATTAAACTGATTAAGAAATTGATTTGCACAAAACAGACAGTAATCAATTAGGAAAATTGTGTTATTATTATTATTATTATTATTATTATTATTATTATTATTATTATTATTATTATTATTAAAATCTAAGCTACAACCCGAGTAAATCAAATTAGAAATTTGGAGGTTGGGCGTTTGCGGGAATATAGATCTAACTGGTGAGTCATCAGTAGTCATTCCCTGGTTACCTGGTCATAGATTAGGTGGAAGGACGCATGAAACTGAACTGATCTTGTACATACAGGGTTAGTCTGTAGGACATTGCACTGTTCCTTGACTTGGCAAATATTCTATACAGAATATTTCAAAAACAGATCTTTAAAGACCACAAATTAATCCAGGCACCGACCCCCCCCCCAAAGAAAAAAAGTATAATGTGACATCACAGAAGACATAAAGAGACCTCAGGTACTTAAAATATTTTTTTAAAGAATTTTTACTTTAATTTACCATAGATATACAAAATGAAACACTAAACATTGAAGTAAAAATATTTTTTTTTTCTTTGCACAAACTTGTTATCTACAAAGTCGCCTCTTTTCAGAGAGAGAGAGAGAGAGAGAGAGAGAGAGAGAGAGAGAGAGAGAGAGAGAGAGAGAGAGAGAGAGAGAGATGTAAGGTAATAATGAAAAGCCCTGCCAACGAGTAAGGACACAGCTTCCTATGTTAGGTTAGGTAGGAACCCGTGGTTTCGATGTATCATACAAGCAACTTAACACACGAGTAAAGATTTACCAACGAAAAACCACAGACACTAAAAGGAAAATGCAAAAGTAAAGACGAGACTAATGTGAACTCTTAAAAGACCACAGGTATTTCCACATTTCATATAAAAAAAATGTAATATATATAGGAACATTTACGCAATCTTTGGACCGAAGTTCTTGATTCGTGGATATGAAGTGTTCTTGTGGTGAGTTGCGCTCTCTCTCTCTCTCTCTCTCTCTCTCTCTCTCTCTCTCTCTCTCTCTCTCTCTCTCTCTCTCTAATACTTCTAGCACATGGTAAAGATACAAACTTTAATTACTTAATTTCAATTATAGACAGTAAGCCACAGCTAACTTATCAATATTACTAGTGTATGCAACCCGTCAAAAATGACTGCTAAATATTCAGTTATATATTCACGAAAACACAATGACCTCTCACCAGGGTATGACTACTCAATCCTTAAATATCTGTGGAACGGCCAGAGCTGAGCGTGAACGAAAAGATCTCTCTCTCTCTCTCTCTCTCTCTCTCTCTCTCTCTCTCTCTCTCTCTCTCTCTCTCTATATATATATATATATATATATATATATATATACATATATATATATATATATATATATATATATATATATATATATATATATATATATATATATATATATATATATATATATACACGCTTTGTCTGTATTATATAGGGGGATTACTTGTTAAGCTATAACCCTAGTAAAAAAAAAAGCAGTATGCTATAAGCCCCAGGGGTCGAACAGGGAAAAATAACCCAATGAGGAAAGGAAATAAACGGAATAGAGGTGGAAGTAAAAACCAATTTAAAGAAAATATCTTGGAAGTCGGAATAATAATAATAATAATGATAATAATAATAATAATAATAATAATAATAATAATAATAATAATAATAATAATAATAATAATAATAATAATAATAATAATAATAATAATAATAATGATAATGATAATAAAAGGAAGGAGTTATTTATCATTTCTAAATGTAATTAAGGAGGTAAATCTTTGGTGTCATTCCCAATTAAAATAAAACATTTGAACAAATAAACAGAGTGAAGTATATTAGGTTTCAAAGGAACCTTCTTTTCTAACAACAAAAATCTGCTGAAACCTTTTCATTACCTCAAAAATTTGCAGAATTTGTATAAAAATATGTGTATGAAAATATTCGTATAAAATATTCTAGAATTTTGGTAATAAAAGGTTTCGTAAAAAAACATTCTAAAATATTAGTATAAGATATTCGTATAAAAGTCTAAAATATTTGTATAAAGATATTCGAATAAAAATATTTTTACATTATGAAAATATTTGTATAATATATTCCTATAAATCATTCGTATAGAAAGATTTGTATAAAAATATTCGTAAAAATTATTCGCGTAAAAAATATTTGTACAAAATATTAGTATAAAAGAGAAAAACAAAACTACGACCTATGATTTATTGCCTCTCCTTTATCTTGTCTCTCCCTTTCTTGTTTAATCCAGAAAAGAAATCATATATTTTGTGTCGTTCTTTCTATTGACTTTTGCACTTGAAAAGATCAAGGAAAAACTTGAACTCAAAACCTGCAAAGGATCTTTTCTTGTGGTATTATTCGAAAGGAAAAGATTCTTCAACTATTTTCTCTGTATGTGAAAAGGGTAGTTGATTTAATAATGCGTGTGGTGTGTGTGTGGTGTGTGTGTGTGTGTGTGTGTGTGTGTGTGAGAGAGAGAGAGAGAGAGAGAGAGAGAGAGAGAGAGAGAGAGAGAGAGAGAGAGAGAGTTTCCATTTTCTGCCAAGATTCATATGGTCGTTAAAGGATTTCATCTGTTAACAACAACAACAACAACAACAACAACAATAATAATAATAATAATAATAATAATAATAATAATAATAATAATAATAATAATAATAACAATTATAATAATAATAATGATAATAGTTAATCTATTTTCTAAGTTGACTATATATTAATATAATTTATGCTATTACTCTGACAATTCAAATCCATACAGCTTCACGCCATGAATTATAACCAGATATTTCAACGTTTCAAATGGATAATAAAAACAACATTCCCCCCCCCCCACACACAATTTATACCACCAATAACAATAAATTAACTCAAGTGTTGAACGTTTGTTATATATTAAATCTATTGTACAAATGTTTTATTGTGTTGGATTAAATATATATTTCATTGTTTGGTTTCAGATGTGAGATTCTATTGGCTACGAGAGAAGGACTATTTACATTGATCAATCAACAGTGTTGCTATTTGTTATTTCTGGAACTCGCTGGTCCCAAAGCTAATGAAGTTGTACGGTTATGTACGAAGTCAAGTCAAATAGATGTACCTAAGCGCAATTAGTCCCTTAAAGTTAAAACGGACGAGAGAGAGAGAGAGAGAGAGAGAGAGAGAGAGAGAGAGAGAGAGAGAGAGAGAGAGAGAGAGAGAGAGAGAGAATATCCAACCTAATAAGCCACTGATTCTAAGATAGGAAAGAAAATCCCTAGACAAAAATATCCAGATAAAAAGTTCTTTTTTCTTCTTTTGACTTCTGCAAAGGAAACTCTCATTCCAGGAGTGTGTCTCTTACAACCTTTTCCTCAGCACCTTCCTCCTTCAAATGATGGCAGTCTCTCTTTGGCATAAAGATTACCAGGGACAGAAAGAAAGATAAATGGCCAGAGGAAAACTCTTTTTGAAGGCGTGTTTGAAGACGTGTATTATATACTGTATGTATGTTCATGTTTTTTTCTGAAAATCCTTTTGAGATAAGAAGGTTTATTTACATAAAGAATCAAATCATCTCGCTTCCCAAGTGTTAGGAAAAGAGACGATTGAATGAAAATGAAATCCATGGAAGAATTATTTCTTCAGATATGATAAAACCATTATTGGAAAATTTTGAATATCCGATGGGGGAAGGATTTGAGATTTTGTGGCTGGAACATCGAACGATGTTCCGAGACAACACCTATTGGAAATCGATGACTTACATCGATAGAAAAGGAAAAAACTTTGATGAAAAATATACCCATTTTTACGTATATACAATATCCTCCTGTTCTATTAAATTTGCCTTTTTATATCAGTAATACAGTGTTGGCTCTCACCTTGTTTTCAGTTTAAGGAATAGTTAACATAATTATATCTTCTTTGGTGTTTGTATTAAAAGTACAATAACTATGTAAATATTTTACAATTTTTCTATCGTTACAGTCGTTCACATTCGGATATTAAACAATTCAATCAGCGATCTCGGAAAAAGTTCCTCAACTATTCTCACTTTTGCATTAAAGAAAAAAAAATCTTCCTTCTTAATGTCTTGTATCACTATTAACATGACTACGACAACGACTTCAATGACTTCGACAACGACTCTGAAATGCTTTAGGCATGTATGGTTATCGTCTGACACTTTACGCATTATTTCAATATTGCAAGAAATACAAAGAGAACCTGGTTGTTGTTTGGTCTTGAGTTGTCTGTTTTCATTTCCCATAAACGTTGTCTCATCTGATGAAAACTCTTTCTATTGATCGAATAGACGCAATATATCATCAAAATAGGCTAAGTTAGGTTAGGTTGGTTACGTATAAAAGTATATTGAAGTAAAGTGCCTCTAGTGTCTGAGAAATATTTTGTGTATAGGATTCACAAATATGAAATACGTGACAATTAATAACTGTTTTACATGTGTTTGTTTTTCTTGTGTGTACAACATCCCGAAATACCTTTGGATACTTAATTAGAAATTATTTCCTTCTTTGAAGAGAATTAGCTGAACTTTATTACGTAATTACAAAATCGAAATTTGCAGTAAACATCAGTTGGAATTTCCTTATCTCTCCTCTCGTACTAAACTGGAACCGTAAATTCACAAAGTTGACCATATTTATAATGCAAACATTACGAAACACCCAGCTGTTGCTAAGGGTAAAGAGAGAGAGAGAGAGAGAGAGAGAGAGAGAGAGAGAGAGAGAGAGAGAGAGAGAGAGAGAGAGAGAGAATCACTCAGCGTATACATCTTCCTTAAGAACAGAATTAGAAAAATTGATTATTCAACTGAACTTTCAAAGCAGCTGAATTCTTTTACCAACGGTCCACACCAAGACCCTCCAACCATTTATGTCTATATTCCAGTTTTGGCTAAAAAATCTCAACAAATAAATATAATTTCTAATTAGTAATAATTTTCGTAATTTGTTTCCAAGAAACAAATAAGTGTGACGAGCCGAGAGAGAGGTTGTGACTCAAAGACAGGTTGGAAACAACTCAGTTAGTTTATTAAAGAACACTCTCCTTTATATACAAAATCTCAAAGCAACAAGAATTTTCATGTTTAAATATTGACACTGTTACAAAGGAGAAAAGCAAACATGAATTTTCAGGTTCGTTTTAGTGCGAGGGGGGAGCGAGGATACAAGCACAAAATGAACTATGTACGATCGTGTGACACACGGTTGGTATATAAGTCTCAACGTTATTAAAGTCTGCGTCCACAGACTCTTGCCTCAAAACGTTTTCAGTTCCATCAAAATAGAAATTGTTCTACTTTTTTTTTATCTCTTATTCAGTTTTAAAATTACTATTTTTTACCCCACGTCTTATCATCCATCCAGATAATTTCATTTATGTTATTTTTTTAGACGTAATCTTATTCATTCTTTACTTTCAGCTTTTACAACAGTTCCCCCTTTATGGAGGTCTAACTTCCACATGACAATTATGATTCCTTTTGTGAATATATATATATATATATATATATATATATATATATATATATATATATATATGTATATATATATATATATTATATATATATATATATATATATATATATATATATATATATATATATATATATATATGTATTGGTTGAAGGGTTTACATATCACCATGATCAGCAAAGCTGTACTAGTCAGGGCCACCCATACGAGATTGGTTTGCTGTGAGCGATCAAACTAAAGTCTCTAACCATCGCCAATCCGCAGTGACCATCGTGGTAATGGAAATGACCAAACCACAGACATTGCTAAGGACATGTCTGAGGCCTTTGTCTTGCAGTGTATAAAAAAAACGGCTATATAGGTTTTTGTTTTATATATACATTATATGCATATAAGCCTATATAATATAGTTTATATAAATTGACCATAGTCACATATTATTTGATAACTCTTAAAATCCTCATGGTCTATAACATTTTGTCCACATTCGCCAAATCTATTTTTGACTTTTGTATCCATTCTATTTCATCTTCTTTTCTTCTCTCTCTGAGTGGATCTCTTTCTGTTCCCTTCCCAATTAAAAATCTATTCTGACTCATTCCAATTTTCGTTCACCTTTCACTTTCTTGAAATTTCATATTATTCCTCATTTCAATAAAAAATTGTCTCATTTCCTGTGATAAAAAATTTTGATCTCATATTCAAAGTTGGCAATGATGGCTCTCTCTCTCTCTCTCTCTCTCTCTCTCTCTCTCTCTCTCTCTCTCTCTCTCTCTCTCTGCCATGCGAAAAACATTTTGGACAGAGTCATTATGGTGGAACTAGGGTGCGCGACTTGTTAAAAATCTCGGCTAAATAATCAGATAGATATGCTCACACAAGCACACGCACCTTCCTCTCACCAGAGTATGACTATTTCCTCTTCCCCTACCCAAGGGATGGGGAGAGCTGTGCGTGGCCAGATATATATATATATATATATATATATATATATATATATATATATATATATATATATATATATATATATACATATATATATATATGTATATATATATATATGTATATATATCTATATATATGTACATGTATAGATATATATATATATATATATATATATATATATATATATATATATATATATATATATATATATATATATATATATATATATATATGTTTATATATACATGCATATGTATGTCATGGGTGACTTAAATGCTAGAGTGGGCGCTGGAGAGGTAGAAGGTGTCATTGGGAAGTATGGTGTACCAGGTGAAAATGAGAGTGGTGAGAGACTGGTAGATATGTGTGTTGAACAAGAGATGGTAATAAGTGCTAGCTTTTTTAAAAAGAAAGATAAAAATAAGTATACATGGGTAAGAGTGGCAAATGGAAGAGTAGTAGAAAGGGCATTAATGGATTATGTGTTGATAACTAAAAGAATGTTTGGAAGATTGAAAGACGTGCACGTGTTTAGGGGTATGGCTAACGGTATGTCTGATCATTTTTTGGTGGAAGGAAAATTAGTGTTAGCATAAGAGTGGGGGAATAGAGTAGGTGGATGTAAAAGGGAGCTAGTGAGGGTTGAAGAGCTAATAAAACCGGGGGTAAAAAGTAAATATCAGGAAAGGTTGAAAATGGCATATGACGAGGTGAGAGTAAGAGAAACTGGTAATTTAGAGGAGGAGTGGAAGTTAGCAAAAGAAAATTTTTGTTGTGATTGCAAGTGATGTATGTGGCAAGAAGGTTGTTGGAGGCAGCATGAGGAAGGGCAGTGAATGGTGGAATGAAGGAGTGAAGGTAAAAGTGGAAGAGAAAAAGAGTGCTTTTGAAGAATGGCTGCAGAGTAATAGTATAGAGAAGTATGGAAAATATAGAGATAAAAAGGTGGAAGTAAAGCGCAAGGTACGTGAGGCAAAGAGGGCAGCTGACCTGAGGTGGGGTCAGGGACTGGGTCAGTCATATGAAGAGAATAAGAAGAAGTTTTGGAAAGAAGTGAAGAGAGTAAGGAAGGCTGGCGCAAGAATTGAAGAGACAGTGAAAGATGGAAATGGAAGGTTGTTAAAAGGAGAGGAGGCAAGGAAAAGGTGGGCGGAATATTTTGAAAGTTTGCTGAATGTTGAGGATAAAAGGGAGGCAGATATAAGATATAATTGCTGTTGCAGGTGTTGAGGTGCCAGTGATGGGAGATGAAAATGAGAGAGAGATTACAATAGAGGAAGTGAGGAGAGCACTAGATAAAACGAGAGTAGGAAAAGCATCTGGTATGGATGGTGTGAAAGCTGAGATGTTGAAGGAAGGGGGTGTGACTGTACTTGAATGGTTGGTGAGATTGTTTAATATGTGTTTTGTGTTGTCAATGGTACCAGTAGATTGGGTTTGTGCGTGTATTGTACCACTATATAAGGGTAAGGGAGATGTGCATGAGTGTTGTAATTCAAGAGGTATTAGTTTGTTGAGTGTAGTTGAAAACGTGTATGGTAGAGTAATGATTAATAGGATTAAGGATAAAACAAAGAATGCAATCTTGGAAGTAGAGGGTGGTTTTAGAAGAGGTAGGGGTTGTATGAATCAGATTTTTACAGTTAGGCAGATATGCGAGAAATATTTAGCAAAAGGTAAGGAGGTGTATGTTGCGTTTATGGATCTGGAGAAAGCATATGATAGAGTTGGTAGGGAAGCAATGTGGAATGTGATGAGGTTATATGGAGTTGGTGGAAGGTTGTTGCGAGCAGTGAAAAGTTTCTACAAAGGTAGTAAAGCATGTGTTAGAATAGGAAATGAAGTGAGCGATTGGTTTCCGGTGAGAGTGGGGCTGAGACAGGGATGTGTGATGTCGCCGTGGTTGTTTAACTTGTATGTTGATGGAGTGGTGAGAGAGGTGAATGCTCGAGTGCTTGGACGAGGATTAAAACTGGTAGACGAAAATGATCATGAATGGGAGGTAAATCAGTTGTTGTTTGTGGATGATACTGTACTGGTAGCAGACACAGAAGAGAAGCTTGACCGACTAGTGACAGAATTTTGAAGGGTGTGTGAGAGAAGGAAGTTGAGAGTTAATGTGGGTAAGAGTAAGGTTATGAGATGTACGAGAAGGGAAGGTGGTGCAAGGTTGAATGTCATGTTGAATGGAGAGTTACTTGAGGAGGTGGATCAGTTTAAGTACTTGGGGTCTGTTGTTGCAGCAAATGGTGGAGTGGAAGCAGATGTACGTCAGAGAGTGAATGAAGGATGCAAAGTGTTGGGGGCAGTTAAGGGAGTAGTAAAAAATAGAGGGTTGGGCATGAATGTAAAGAGTTCTATATGAGAAAGTGATTGTACCAACTGTGATGTATGGATCGGAGTAGTGGGGAATGAAAGTGATTGAGAGACAGAAATTGAATGTGTTTGAGATGAAGTGTCTAAGGAGTATGGCTGGTGTATCTCGAGTAGATAGGGTTAGGAACGAAGTGGTGAGGGTGAGAACGGGTGTAAGAAATGAGTTAACGGCTAGAGTGGATATGAATGTGTTGAGGTGGTTTGGCCATGTTGAGAGAATGGAAAATGGCTGTCTGCTAAAGAAGGTGATGAATGCAAGAGTTGATGGGAGAAGTACAAGAGGAAGGCCAAGGTTTGGGTGGATGGATGGTGTGAAGAAAGCTCTGGGTGATAAGAGGATAAATGTGAGAGAGGCAAGAGAGCGTGCTAGAAATAGGAATGAATGGCGAGCGATTGTGACGCAGTTCCGGTAGGCCCTGCTGCTTCCTCCGGTGCCTTAGATAACCGCGGAGGTAGCAGCAGTAGGGGATTCACCATTATGAAGCTTCATCTATGGTGGAATTGTGGGAGGTTGGGCTGTGGCACCCTAGCAGTACCACCTGAACTCGGCTGAGTCCCTGGTTAGGCTGGAGGAACGTAGAGAGTAGTCCCCTTTTTGTTTTGTTTCTATGTTGATGTCGGCTACCCCCCAAAATTGGGGGAAGTGCCTTGGTATATGGATGGATGTATATATATATATATATATATATATATATATATATATATATATATATATATATATATATATACATATATATATATATATATGTATATATATATATATATATATATATATATATATATATATATACATATATATATATATATATATATATATATATATACATATATATATATATATAACCAGTTATTTGTTTCTTATTGTATAGTTGAGATTACAACAGTTAAATTGTGTCTTTAGACAGAGACTATATAACGTATGATGTAATAAAAACAAATCTAAAGAAATTATATTGGAAGGATTTTGGAATTTGACAGCTTGCACAAACTACATTATTGGATTAAAATTAGATTTCATTTGCTTAGGTCGAGAGGAAATACACTGTATATATCTAATTTTCGTGTGATTTTTTTTTTTTTTTGTGTCGACAGTAATTTTGGCGATTCGTAAGACAATATCCCTTGCGTCATTAGAAACAGCAAATTTTATCTCCAGTCATTGACGCAATATTCATAAGTGTTGACTTGTAAGTCTAATTGGGAGACAGTCATACGAATTTTCATATTAAAAACAAGAAAACGATTAAAGAAAACTGTAAAATAAATTGCTTGGAAAAAAAAACACCGCAAATTATTGTTGAAAGTATTAATGAAACTATGAAAGCTGG
The DNA here is from genome assembly GCF_036898095.1 of Palaemon carinicauda. Classification (NCBI taxonomy): domain Eukaryota; kingdom Metazoa; phylum Arthropoda; class Malacostraca; order Decapoda; family Palaemonidae; genus Palaemon; species Palaemon carinicauda. The sequence continues at coordinate 31,488,959 of NC_090756.1, forward strand.
AGTAAATCACTTATTGTATGACAAGAGTTTGATATTTAGTAGAATTTTAAATAAGATTAAGCTCACAAAAGGTGAATTTCTAATTATTATTCTAATAGTTTTAATTCTAAATAATTTAATCATTTAAATTGTCTTTTTATTATTATTATTATTATTATTATTATTATTATTATTATTATTATTATTGTTATTATTTTTATTATTATTATTTTTATTATTATTATTATTATTATTATTATTATTATTATTATTATTATTATTATTATTATTATTATTATTATTATATTAAACTTTTAAACTGATCCCTCTACTTGAAATTGTCCCGACACTGACAATTAATTTAAACATTAATATTCAAGATGTGGGATACACAAAGTTTAATTTGTATTGAGCAATATATTTTCAAAAATAATCATACACAGGTCTGAGCACTTCTAGTAGTCTAAGAATTTCAGTCTTGCAATGTCTTTAAATAAAATACGCGCTCTTCATTTCATGGTAGCATGGTACAATTATTCTTAACTTGGTGAACAACGGTCAGGGGACGAAGACTTAACATTTACGTTAATTCAATTTCCACTCGAAAATTTCTAAGTCCTAAAGGATTTTAAGTCTAAAAATGAGGGTTTTGGTATGAAAAGCAAAGGGACAAATATTTTGGCAACTTCTCCTACAGCTAGTTTAGACCAGACTGATGCATGTCCGGCGGGTATCTTAAGGCGTCTCCGACACCGTAGGGTGTGACCTCATGACGTCAGAGGGAAAAAACCAATCAGTTTCATCTTCGTCACAGTAATCCAGTTACGTCCGGCAGGCCTAAGCCCTCCTGGCCGTTTTCCCTCAAGCTCCGCCTCAAGACCCCCAACAAAATCTGCAAGATAAGGTGGGAGGCAGAAAACCATTCGTTGGCAATTTGGCATGGAGACAACCTCTTCTCCGGTGGATGCTGTTAAATCGCATTCCCCTCAAGTGAGCTGGTGACCAGGGGTCATTCACATGACCACAAACAGGGTGTATGTGACAAAATAGACAGCTAGAAAATAATTAATTTATTAATAATTCTTATAGTAAAATAATAGAATTTCAAACTACGCGATTCATTTTCTTCAATCAATCATATCTTCCTTTTTCTATATTTCATATTTCAATCAAACAAATGGTAACGTTGACTAGAGAAAAGAAAAGAAAAAATAGATTAGTAATTTTGTGTAGAATAGCTCCCCCAACTCCTCTCAAAAAAACTCAGAAATTGACAATCAGAATAAAGGCTCATCTATTAACCCTCGGAAAAAGGCTTTGAGAACAACTCCTAAAAAAAAAGGCTCAGAAATGGATCCTCGGAAAAAAAGGCCTCGAAAATTAACCATCGGCAAAAAGGCTCAGAAATTAACCCTTAGAAAAAAAATCCTCAAACATTACCCATCGAAAAGAAGGCTCGGAAATTAGTCCTTGGAAAAAAGGCTCAGAAATTGCCCCTAAAAAAAGATCAGAAATTAAACCTTGGAAAAAAGGCTCATATTTTAACCTTCGGAAAAAAGGCTCAAAAATTAAACCTCGGAAAAAAAGGCTCAGAAATTAAACCTCGGAAAAAAAAGGCTCAGAAATTAACCCCCAGAAAAACCCATACAAATCAACGATCCGAATAAAGGCTCATATATCAGCCCTAAGAAAAAATGCTCAGATCAACCCTCACAGTAAGAAATGAATCCTAGGAAAAAAGTCTCAGAAACTTTCCCTGGCCAAAAAGGCTAAAAAATTAACGCTTAGAAAAAAAAACCCTCAAAACAACAATCAAAATAATGGCTCAAATATCAACCCTCAGAAAAAAGTCTCAGAAATTAACCCTCGATAAAAAGGTTAAGAAATCATCGCGTAAAAAAATGCTGAGATATGAACCCTTAGCAAAAAAAATCTCAAAAAATAACCAATAGAACCTCTGAAATAAACTCTCGGAAAAAAAACTCAGAAATTAATCCTTAGAAAAAAGCCTCTGAAATTAACCCTTGGCAAAAAGGTTCAGAAATTAATCCTCGGATAAAAGGGCCAAATAATTAACCCTCAGAAAAAATCCTCTGATATTAACCCTTGGAAAAAGCATAAAAACATGAACACTGAAAATAAAAGGCACGGGAATTATCTCTCATACAAAAGGCTCAGAATTAAACCCCAGGGAAAGAGGCTCAGAAATTGCCCCTTGAAAAAAAAAGGCTAAGCTATTAACCCTCAGAAAAAGGGCTGAGAAATGAACCCTCGGAAAAAATAACTCAGAATTTACCTTTTGTAAAAGATGGCTAATAACACAGATGGTCCTTCGATGGTGACTCTAGTAAACTTGTGTCTATGGCTCATTATTATTCATGACATGCGAATGGAAAGTAATTGAAACAGTAATGTGAGACGATGGTCTTTTTAATATCCTAAAATAAAGTCAGGAAACGAGGATTGAATTATAGGGGCTAAAAATAGCTTTAATGAATTAATTATGGTAAGACTTTCCTCATAATTTCTTAATGAAAACATAATATTTCTCCAAGGGTACTTTTCATGAGATATGGTTTAGTTTATATTTTTTTTAGATTTTCCATTTTGAGTTTAATTACTTCCACCCCATCTACTTTTATATAAAATCATATATTGTATACAAGGAAAAACTAAATAAACCAACTTTCACTTGAAATATGGACTCCCCAGAAAGCAAAATAATCTCCCTTTCTTATTATCCTTATTAAGAAAAAGCTTGGATGGAATTTGTACTTTACTCTCCATACGTATTTGCATTTTCCATTTTATAATTTTATAATTCTTATGCACTATGATATACATTTAACTGATATATATATATATATATATATATATATATATATATATATATATATATATATATATATATACATATATATATATATATATATATATACATAAATATATGTATATATATATATATATATATATATATATATATATATATATATATATATATATATAATATATATATATATATATATATATATATATATATATATATATATATATATATATATAAATATATATATATATATATATATATATATGTGTGTGTATATATATATATATATATATACATATATATATATATATATATATATATATATATATATATATATATATGTATATAAATATATATATATATATATATATATATATATATATATATATATATATATATATATATATATATATATATACATACATATATATATATATATATATATATATATATATATATATATATATATATATAAATATATATATATATATATATATATATATATACATACATATATATATATATATATATATATATATATATATATATATATATGTATAAAGTATAGCCCTTTCTGAGTTGGGATACCATAACTTGGTGGAAGGGTTTGTGTACCGCCATGATCAGCAAAGCGGTGCTACTCAGGGCCACTCACACTATGTTGGTTTGCTATGAGCGATAAGACGATAATCTCCCACCATCACCAATCTGCACTGGCTATTGTGGTGATGAAAACTTGGCTAAATCCCAGATATGAATTGAAATATCTGAGGCACCTGTCCTGCAGTGGAACATTAATAGTTGCACTCGTCTTTGTTATTCTATATATATATATATATATATATATATATATATATATATATATATATATATATATATATATATATATATATATATATATATATGAGTGTGTGTGTGTGTGTCTGTATGTGTGTGTGTCTGTGTACGTGTGATTGTATGTGCTTGTGTGTAGAATACACAAATTAAAATGCTTACTATATGAATGTTTATAAACCAAATGATAGTCCATTATAGTTCACAACCCCCTTATAAATAACTACTAAGCAAGATATTCTTCCACTAGTACAGAAAATCATTGCCCATTTTTATAGTTCATATCCGTTTCCTATGATCTGACATGATATGATAGTATAAACATCGGCTAAAAATTGGCCTGTTTTATGCCAATGCTAAAACAACCCATAAAAAAAATTATGCCAAACGTTCAAAAAGAACGTTGTCAGACGTTTAAAGAGAATCTTATCAAACGTTAAAAAAGATCATTACCACATGTTAAAAACATTGCCAAATGTTCTAGAAAAATGTTGCAAAACGTTAAAAAAAGATCGTTGATAAACGTTCAAAAAGAACGTACAAAACATTCAAGAAGAACGTTGCCAAATGTTTTATAAGATTGATGCAAAACGTTAAACAAACGTTTTCAAACGTTTAAAAAGAACGATTCAAAATTTCAAAAAGAATGTTGGGAAACGGTAAAACCGCTTTTATTGTATTTTTTATGTCCAAGTGGAGGGAGAAATTTTATTTTTTCTCTTGAAGATAATTTAATTTTGAGTTATTGTTGACAAAACTCTACGATTTGTACAACAATAACGATGAATTCTTATTTTTTTATACATGTGTTGGCACACACACACACACACACACACACACATATATATATATATATATATATATATATATATATATATATATATATATATTTATATATATATATATATATATATATATATATATTTATATATATATATATATATATATATATATATATATATATATATATATATATATATACATAAATATAAGTATATAAACACACACACACACACACACACACATATATATATATATATATATATATATATATATATATATATATATATATATATATATATATATATATATATATATGCCCACATAAATATATATACAGTATATATCTATATATATGTATATATATATATATATATATATATATATATATATATATATATATGTATATATATAAATATATATATATACACATATATAATTTATATGTATGTATGTATATATATATATATATATATATATATATATATATATATATATATATATATATATATATATATATATACAGTAGAGGGGTTTGAGTGTCCCAATGATGGGCTGGGCAATGGCGGAGGGGTAGTTTATCCACCCTGGCAGGCTCAACCATACCGCTAAGGCCAGTTCTGAGAGACCAGACCAAGACTGGACCCCTATAGGCCTTCTCCTTTATTTTAAGATAGGCAAAGGCTAGGAGAAGGTAAACTCCAAAATCAAACCAAACAAGACCCCAACGGCGGAGCTTCCCAGCACCGGCGGAAGAGGGCAATGCCTGTCGGGCAGGCAACAAGGCGGGCCTTGACATAACAAGAACCCGGCAGCCCGATGCAACCAACATCGGAGAAGCCGCCTGTCTCATATGTCTTGAGCCGCGGTGAAAATGATGTGGGCCAAGTGTGTGTGCGTGGCCGTTGCAAAGCCACGACCACCCAAAACAATATACCTAGCTACTGGCATTCTGTCGTTTCCTCCACCCTTCTTCATCTCTTTCTCACCATCATCATCATCACCACCACCAGCAAGTCCTGAGGCGACAGCACTGTGGGTGAAGGGGGCAGGCCTGGATAGCTGGAAGCCCTTAGCCCACGACTGCACTCTGGCGGCGAGTCTAAGATTCAGTCGCTCTCTGGTGACGGTGCCGTGACACCAGAGTTCGGCAGCTGGACCCGTGACTGGGCTGGCCTATTGAGGACACCGTAGCCCACCCCAAATGGGGAGGCCCCTAGAAAAGGTGGGGTAAACATCGGACACGGCAAATCCGTCTGGTCAGCTCACCGCGGCTGGCGGACATCCCACTAATGCGGTCGAAATAACAAGAAAAAAATATTAACCTTAGGTGCGTGGAACATCCGCACCCTCCAAGACGTGACGAACACCAACCGCCCGGAACGACGTACAGCCCTCGTCTGCAAGGAGCTATCCCGCTTCAATGTTGATGTGGCGGCTCTTAGCGAGACCAGACTACCCGAAGAGGGCAACATCAGGGAAGCTGGAACAGGCTACACCATCTTCTGGAAAGGCAAGGCCCTAGAGGAGCCTCGCATCCACGGTGTCGGCTTCGCCATCCGTTCCCAGCTAGTGCAGCAGCATAACCTCGCTCCCAAGGCCATCAGTGAGCGCCTGATGACTGTCCGCATCCCCATCACGGGGGACAGACATCTCACCCTGATCTCTGTCTACGCCCCGACTATGACCTCAACCGATGATAACAAAGCTGCCCTCTACACCCAGCTCGACCGCACCATCCAGGCAGTGCCCGCCAATGACAAGCTCGTTGTGCTTGGCGACTTTAATGCCCAAGTAGGCAAAGATCATCGCCTGTGGGAGGGAATCATCGGCCGCCATGGCATTGGAAATTGCAACGCCAATGGCCAACTCCTACTGGGTCTGTGTGCAGAACACCAACTTGTGGTAACCAACACCATCTTCCAGTTACCAAAGCGACAAAAGACCACATGGAGACACCCACGGTCTAAACACTGGCACACCCTGGACTACGTCCTGACCAGAGCCAGAGACCGAGGAGACGTCCGCATCACCCGATCCATGCCCGGAGCGGACGACTGCTGGACGGACCACAGACTCCTCATCTCCCGACTCTCCGTGACGACCCTACGACCACCCAGAAGGGCATCTGACAGCGTACCACACCAACGCTTCGATTGTAGTAAGCTCCGCAACCCACAGGTGGCACAGAACTACAAGGAGGCCTGCGAACAATACCTCGCAGACCCTGTGGGTCAGGCCACTGTCGAGCACCACTGGACCACCCTCAGAAACGCCATGGCCCGTGCCGCGGAGGAAACACTAGGCTTCACCACCAAGAAACAGCAGGATTGGTTTGATGAGAATGATGCTACTATCTCTCTTCTCATTGAAACCAAAAGACAAGCACGCCTGACTTTGGAAAACCAACCAACAGCAGCTAACAAATGTGCTCACAAGGTGGCTGAAGCTGGTTGCCAAAGAGGTATCCGTGAAGCCCAGAACACCTGGTGGCAAAGAAAAGCTGCAGAAATACAGAGTTTCGCTGACCAACGTGACCTGCGCAGCTTCTATGCAGCAACAAAAGAAATATTCGGTCCCACACGGTCATCAGTGGGCAGCCTGAAGGACGCGGATGGGGCCACGACCATCACCGACAGCGAGGGCATCCTGGCCAGGTGGAGGTCTCACTTTGAGAACCTCCTCAATGACCAAGCAGACACCCCAGACGATCTCCTGCGAATGACCCCGCAGCATCCCGTCCGTCACTGGATGGCACTACCACCCTCCATCCATGACTTCAACAAGGCCCTGCAGCGCATGAAGCCCGGCAAAGCCCCAGGGCCAGACAACATCCCGTTGGAGCTCCTCACTCACGGTGGCCCCGGCTTGAGGAACCGTTTGATGCTCCTTATACTGAAAATATGGGAGACCAAGACCCCCCCCCCCCCGTGACTTCCGCGATGCAAACATCACTACCATCTTCAAGAAGGGAGACAGGGAGAACTGTAACAACTACCGGGGAATATCACTACTAAGCATCGCGAGTAAGATTTTCGCTCGGATTCTCCTTGACCGCCTCCTTATTCTCGCAGAAGACGTCCTGCCAGACCCCCAGTGCGGCTTTCGACCTTCCCGCGGGACCATAGACATGATCTTCTGTGCGCGACAACTACAAGAGAAGAGCCTCGAACAACAACAGCCCATAATGTTCATCTTCTGGGATTTGAAAAAGGCCTTCGACAAAGTACCTCGACCTGCCATGTGGGCTGTCCTCAAAAGATATGGCTGCCCACCCAATTTTGTCAAGCTGG
>NC_090756.1:31501671-31511671 GCF_036898095.1 Palaemon carinicauda
TTATTAGCTAAGCTACAACACTAGCGGGAAAAGCAGGATGCTATAAGCCCAAGAGAAGTGTTGAACAATTAAAATAAAACACTGTAAGACCAATAACGATATCGAAATAGATCTTTCATATATAAAATACAAAAACTTTACCAAATAAACCAAGAGGAAGAGAAATAAGTTAGAATAATGTGCTTGAGTGTATCATCAAGGTTGGTATTATCATTATCTTTTTATCAATATTTATAATTTATTATACACAACAATTCAATGAAAAACCACTCCGACAAACGATAAATAAATAATATAAACCATCGAAAAGTGATAATACCTTATACAAATATATAATTTTGATTCCCTTTTCGTACCAAGCTGCTTAAATAATACAGACCAAGAGACTATCAATGCAATTAGCATTTACTTCAGCACAGAAAATAAATGTTGCAATGTTGCAATACCTAATTCAAGTGTCAATTGCAACGTGACCTCTTGAATATGCGGGAAAATGATTTCGAAATCGTAAAATGATATTGTGTTTCAAATTTCTTGTTGACACTGATATGTTACTGTTATGAAACTTGAAATCTATCATATCATTGTAATACGATATTCAGGATAGGTTTTTCTATTACACATAAAAAGTTTCTGTAAAACCATGAAACGTATGGACTTCGAAGAATGATAAAAAGATATAAAACTGAATTGATATACGAGACCTTATATTCTCAAGTTTTCTCCTACCACTTTTCCCCTCTAGCAAGACACGATCTTTTTAATCGTCTTTTTCAATTGCATCTATTTTATAGCCTTTTCTGTTATGTTAATTTGTGATATCTTTTAACTGAGAAGATTTTCAAAGGGTCTTTTCTCCCGGTCGATTTGTTTCCAAGATTAATAATAATAATAATAATAATAATAATAATAATAATAATGAATTAGAGCTAATTAAAAGAAAGCAAATGATCCTTCAATACAAAATAGCCAGTTAAAAATGGAAAAAAAATATACCACCACGAATTATGTAGACATTATTTTTGCGCCTTATTATCTGGCATTATTCCAATCCATGTGTTTCTCATTGCCATTACACACAATTCGGTCTTGTTAGAGAAAAGTTAAGTTAGGTTAGGTTGGGTGAGGTTGGGTTGGGTGAGGTTAGGGAGGGAGGGGTTAGGTTAGGTTGGGTTAGGTTTGGTTAGATTAGGTTAGATTATGTTAGGTTTGGTTAGGTTGGGTTTAGATAGGTTAGGTTGAATGAAGTTTAGTTAGGTTTGGCTAAGTTAGATTATGTCAAGCTGTTTTAGGTAAGTTTCGGTTAGGTTGAGTCAGGTTTGGTTAGGTTAGGTTGGGTCAGATGTGATAGTGCTAGGCTAGGTTAAATTTGGTTTGGTTAGGCTAGACCGTTAGGATAATTAACTGATTGTTTTTAGGTTTTCGGGCATCTTGACATTTAAAGTCATCAACGCCGATAGATTAGGTTAAGTTAGCTTAGGTCAGGTTGGGTTGAGTTAGGTTAGCTTTGGTTAAGTTAGGTTGGGTTAAGGGTTGGTAAGGCTAGATCAACTTAGATTGGGCTAGGCTGGGTTAGGTAGGTTTAGTATCGTTTGAGATGGGTTTGATTAGATCAGGTTAGGTTAAGTTAAGTTAGGTTGGGTTGGGTGAAGCTTGCTTCACCCTTAGAAAATTGTAAACAAAATTATTCAAAATTTCATTTAAAAAATACTTTATGCGAGAAACAATTTTAAAAAGAATGCCAGGGCAACAAGGATGTCAGGTCATCTCAGTAAACAATTAATATTATGGCAGTGAAGACGATTACTCTATCCTATGAACATTATCATGAGTCACTGTCTAGAGGCTCAATATAACTATCACTACGAAGGAAGTGATTCATTACAGATTGATCTGGATCCAGAAGAGTTAGATGATAAGTATTGTTGAGAAAACAAAATTCTGGCTTTGATTTTCCTCAGAGAAGTTGAAAAGTATCAAGGGAGTGAAACCATTTCCAAGAAAAGGTTTTTTGATTAGTAGAAATATCAAATGTTTAAGGGTCTCTCATGAATGGCACAGACAACGGAGAGTGATATTGCTCTAGCAGACAGGACAATGTCCTAGAGACTGACCATACATACATATGATCAGCTCCAAAGCCCACCTCCACCCAACCTAGGACCACGGAGGCCCAGGCAATGGATGCTGATGAATCAGCAGGTTAACCTATTGCCTCCCCCAAAGACCCTCATCCTCAGCTCACTCTAAAGAAACTAACGAGTTTGAACGGGACTCGAACCCCGGTCCAACGATCGTCAGGCAGGGAGGTTTCTAATAGGTATGAATCATTGTAAGATTCTAACCTAACCTCATTTTTTGTGTCGGCGTTATCCTCCTTTTAAGAACATAGATAAGTTATAAAAGCTTTCTTTGTGTAATTGAATCAGTTAAATTTGCATAAAATAAGTATGTAATGTGTATAGAAATATTTTCTCATCATAATAAAGTTGTCAGTTCCAAGTTTTCCAAATTATTAAAACTAATACAAAAAGAAACATGGATTATAATTAACATAGTAACATAAGGTGTTGATAAAGAATTCACATTAATAATATTAGAGTCAACTGATGAAATATAATGGAGATAATGATGAACAATAAAATGAAAAATTACAATGAAAATGAATGAAATTGACACAATTCATTATTAACACTCACCAAAATTAGAGCGATCACAGTTGTCCATTTGGGTAAATCTGTCGTCTGAAATTGTAAAGTATTCATTAGAGGGAGTCTAGCCCTAGGCATCAATCAATATTTAAAGTAATATCCATTTAGCACTGGGACAAGGATCAATGCTTGACCACCTGACACTTACTTTACAAACCTTAATATATACTTTACAAACAGATGACACTTACTTTACAGAATTCTACCACTTACTTTACAAACACTACCAACAACACTTATATAAGGAGCGAAATTCTTTTTTACCAAGATTCCTAACAACTCAAGAAAATAATGTGGATGCCATTTTCAATGGCACTAGGCTTCCCCACTTCTATAGTAACAAAATCCTAAGGAAAGTATCAATAACAGAAGGAAAAACTTCATAATTAAAGTCGAAAACTTTGAAAATCTGCCAAACATTTCTCATAGAAACTTCCAACACTGAAGTTCCTTTTTCTTGCTTATTTTCTATTTCTCTATACCCTTATTATCACCAAAATAATCCTCATGCTTTCCTCTTATCGTGAATAAAGTTTAAGGCACAACACGTACTAATAATCCAAAACTGAATTCAAAATTGAATCCAAAATGTGCGAATGATAGCGACCGACACGTGGAAGATTTCCTTTGTTTACGAAGATCCCGATCAGCTGACGATGTAGAGCGACGCTGATTGGTGGAAATTGCTGTGACGTCACAAACATTATTCTAAAATGAAATTTTTCAAAAGGAAAGATCATATAATTGACATGGGTCTGGATATGGCATGTTCCTACACCGAATTATATTCCAGTCTAGGCGAATAATGAAACACGATAACAGACAGTGTCAATAGAGCTTTATATATGGTGACTTTACCAAATTTTCCAACCATTCTGGAGGTGATGCATAGCGTGTTCCTTGACTGAATTGTCCGGGAATTACTTTTGCCCTGGTATCCTTTGCCAAAGAACCTCTTTAGACAACTCATAAACCCAAAGAGACAGATATGCCACAGAATTTTGACTAGCAATACCGAACACACTGAGCCCAACGAAAAGAACTAAAATTGACAAAGAGCATTAGAAACTAGTCCTGAAACCAAATTAGAACATATGTAGGACAAAGGTGACACAGTTTGGCAACTAAAATTGACAAAGGACAGTAGAAACTAGTTTTAAAACAAAATTAAAATAACCTATATGTATTACCAAGGAGACACAGTATACCAACTAAAATTGACAAAGAACATTAGAAACTAGTCTTAAGAAAATAAAACATATGTAAGACAAAGGTGACACAGTGTGCCAACTAAATTTGACAAAGAACAATAGAAACTATTATTGAAAAAAAAAATAAAAATTTTTAAGACAAAGGTGACACAGTTTGCCAACTAAATTTGACAAAGAACATCAGAAACTAGTTTTGAAACAAAAATAAAACATATGTAAGACAAAGGTGACACAGTGTACCAACTAAAATTGACAAAGGGCAGCAGAAACTTGTCCTGAAATCATAATAAACAACACTTAAGACAAAATTGACACAGAATCAGCAAACGCTATTTATGAATCCAAAAATAAATGCTGTGTATCGCTTAAAATTGACCTGGGACTGGTACACGCTGGGCCTGAAACCTAAGTTACAGTTGGCTTCATTCACTCCGGTATACTTTTCTGGAATCTAAGGAAACCTCTGTGTACCGGGATGAATGAACCCAACTGTACCACCTTACTATGAAGAGACTGCAGATTCGAAGCAGAGGTTATGATAGTTATTGATCAAATGGATTGCCTTGCAAATTGCAATCAGCTCTATTGAGAAGAGTTATCAATTCTCAGGCTCCACTATTGTTGTTAATAATAATAATAATAATAATAATAATAATAATAATAATAATAATAATAATAATAATAATAATAATAATTATGATGATGATAATGACAGAAATTAAAAGTGAACTTAATGACAAAGAAAGATTATAAAGAAAATAAGTTAAAAAATTACAAAAGATGAAAAAAAAAATATATCATCAAGTTTTATTGGGAAAAACTGGTGAGAAAATAAGATAAAAGGAAACGTGGTCAGAAACTGAATTCGACAAGATAGAAATTATTAAGAGAAATTCGAAAGTGGAATCTTAATGGAAATCCCTTCACAAACCAGAAAAGACAAAGAACCATTTGTTGAATTCTAGAGAAACATAAGATATTTGAAGCATCTTGACTTAAACAAAACAAATATGTTTGTGATTCATTAAATAAAAGAAATAAAAGTAAATAAAAGAGGGAAGAATCGGACAGTTTTTATCTGATTTCCACAAAATCCAAGATAAAAAAATCGGACAAGATTTTTCTTCCTTAAACCCGGGAAAACAAAAGATATTTGATGAGTCTCAGTTCTGAGAAAAGAGAATGTTTGTGGTTCATTAATTCGAAAAACAAAGTTTGATTAAACGAGAAAAAATCCATTAAATACAAAAATGAAGTGTTCTAATAACTCCAGAGAGGGTAAGACTATTTGAAAGAAATAGACGAATTAAAGGAATATTTCTGCTAATTGTATTTCACCATTGTTTCAACCTTTTTAATCCGAAGAAAAACTCCTTTTCTCTTTCAGACGACAAAAGAATAATTCAATATAAACCTCCGATCGGGATTTGAAATGTTGAAAATCCTCTTATTTTACAAGAAAATAAATTTAAAATTCTGAAAATCGTCTTATTCAAAAAGATAAAAATTTGAAAATATATCTACTTAAAAAAATTTAATTTTGTAATTCGTTTTACTTACGATAGAAATTGATATTTGACCCCATGATTGCAATCTCGTCTTTCAGAGTTGAGTAAAGACTTTACCTTTCCGATAGTAGATTAAAACCTCTGGGGATTTCGATTAAAAATAAAATTCAGAGAAAATTCTGTTTGGAATATAAAACTCTATTGACTTTCTTAGCCTCAGTTTGATTTCTAACCCTCTCGAAAATATGACAAAAAACTTCCCAAGAGACAAAATTTATCCCTTTTCAATATCTTCCAAATCCAATTATAGTTATGGACATCTGAAAGTGTCGTAATTGTTAAAGAACTTTAGAGCTACATATATAACCATAAATGGATGCATACACTTAGGTCTATATGCGTTATAAATGTTTAAAAGTTTAAAGGTCGCTTGTAAATGGCAGAGACAAGGTCAGTGACAATGCCCTAGAGACTGAACTTATATCCATATGATCAGCACCTAAACCACTCTCCATCAAGCTAGGACCAGGGAGGTCCGGGCAATGGCTACTGATGACTCAACAGGTAGCCCTATAGTCTCCCCAAACACTCGCGTCCTTAGTTCACAAGGATGGTGAGATTGCAGACATTACAAGAAACTATTGAGCTTAAGCGGGTCTCGAAATCAAGTCCAGCAGATCGCCAGGAAGGGACATTTCAGATAGACTACCACGAGTCCTGATCGAGCACGAAAAGGAGAAACGGGAAGAGCAGAGTCAGACAACAAAAACTAAACAAGTCTATCCACCAATTAATACAATTAACAAAGTTTGAAAAAAATAAAGCAGTTCACATCTTTGATGCAGAACATTTGAACTATTCATGACAAGCACACACAAATACTATATAACAAGGTCCCTCTAGACATCCGAAGGAAGAAACTGACGACTTTCTTGTTTTCTAAGTGCTTCCATATTGTGCATTTGACAATTAATTCGAAATACATTTTGTGATACTGTAATTATCTAAGAATGCATACGACAAACTGATCTTGTAGGTCCTTGTGAGAGGATGATAGCCCTTAAAGTAAAAATCAACAAAAGGTCTTCAGAGAAAATTTGATAAACTAGAACTGAAAGTGGCCCATTGCGATATTTCAAAAGCTTTCCTATACGAAACAAAGGAAATCCCATCTTATAGGCTGTTTTTTAGCATAACAATGAAATTTATCAAAACAATGAAAGGCTTTGAACTATAAGAACTATAAGGAGTCACTAACGGAGTACACTTTCCAGAAATGCATAAAGGCAAGGTTAATTACACATAAGCCCGAACACCAGTCTCCCAAAAAAACATTTTTTAAGTTACCCTAAACATTTCAAAATCTCTGATTTTACATGTAACCTTAAAAACTTCAAAAATATAACATTTCTCTGCGTATAAAATTGATAAAAAGAGAATATATATATACACACACACACATATATATATATATATATATATATATATATATATATATATATATATATATATATATATATATATATAAATATATATATATATATATATTTTTTTCTTTTTTTTTTTTCTTGAAAGAAGAATTACAATGAACACTAAACGGGATGATCGAAGCGAAGATCTATTATCTTACTAAAACTTTTGAATTTAATTAGGAAAAAAATACTGCCTCTGTACAGAGGCAGTATTTTTTTCCTAATTAAATTCAAAAGTTTTAGTAAGATAATAGATCTTCGCTTCGATCATCCCGTTTAGTGTTCATTGTAATTCTTCTTTCAAGAAAAATATATATATATATATATATATATATATATATATATATATATATATATATATATATATATATATATATATATATATATATATATATATATATTCTCTTTTTATCAATTTTATACGCAGATAAAAGTTATGTCTAATCCCGGGGTCTGATGTAGCAACTACTCTCGAGGAAAAATTATTCAAATATCTGGTAAATCATTACTAATGTGAAATCTTTGATAACTTTTTGTCCTTTTTTCATTAGTACCAGTTTTCAGGGCCATATGAAAAATAAAAAAAAAAAGTTTTTAAGGTTATTTAGGGTTGAATTAGATTTTGAAGTTTTTAGGGTCACTTGCAAAAATTCAGATTTTGAAGTTTTTAAGGTTACATGTAAAATCAGAGATTTTGAGATTTTTAGGGTAACTTAAAAATTGTTTTTTGGGAGACTGGTGTTCGGGCTTATGTGTAATTAACCTTGCCTTTATGCATTTCTGGAAAGTGTACTCCGTTAGTGACTCCTTATAGTTCTTATAGTTCAAAGCCTTTCATTGTTTTGATAAATTTCATTGTTATGCTAAAAAACAGCCTATAAGATGGGATTTCCTTTGTTTCGTATAGGAAAGCTTTTGAAATATCGCAATGGGCCACTTTCAGTTCTAGTTTATCAAATTTTCTCTGAAGACCTTTTGTTGATTTTTACTTTAAGGGCTATCATCCTCTCACAAGGACCTACAAGATCAGTTTGTCGTATGCATTCTTAGATAATTACAGTATCACAAAATGTATTTCGAATTAATTGTCAAATGCACAATATGGAAGCACTTAGAAAACAAGAAAGTCGTCAGTTTCTTCCTTCGGATGTCTAGAGGGACCTTGTTATATAGTATTTGTGTGTGCTTGTCATGAATAGTTCAAATGTTCTGCATCAAAGATGTGAACTGCTTTATTTTTTTCAAACTTTGTTAATTGTATTAATTGGTGGATAGACTTGTTTAGTTTTTGTTGTCTGACTCTGCTCTTCCCGTTTCTCCTTTTCGTGCTCGATCAGGACTCGTGGTAGTCTATCTGAAATGTCCCTTCCTGGCGATCTGCTGGACTTGATTTCGAGACCCGCTTAAGCTCAATAGTTTCTTGTAATGTCTGCAATCTCACCATCCTTGTGAACTAAGGACGCGAGTGTTTGGGGAGACTATAGGGCTACCTGTTGAGTCATCAGTAGCCATTGCCCGGACCTCCCTGGTCCTAGCTTGATGGAGAGTGGTTTAGGTGCTGATCATATGGATATAAGTTCAGTCTCTAGGGCATTGTCACTGACCTTGTCTCTGCCATTTACAAGCGACCTTTAAACTTTTAAACATTTATAACGCATATAGACCTAAGTGTATGCATCCATTTATGGTTATATATGTAGCTCTAAAGTTCTTTAACAATTACGACACTTTCAGATGTCCATAACTATAATTGGATTTGGAAGATATTGAAAAGGGATAAATTTTGTCTCTTGGGAAGTTTTTTGTCATATTTTCGAGAGGGTTAGAAATCAAACTGAGGCTAAGAAAGTCAATAGAGTTTTATATTCCAAACAGAATTTTCTCTGAATTTTATTTTTAATCGAAATCCCCAGAGGTTTTAATCTACTATCGGAAAGGTAAAGTCTTTACTCAACTCTGAAAGACGAGATTGCAATCATGGGGTCAAATATCAATTTCTTCTGCAAGTAAGACGATTTTAAAAATTTCATTTTTTTTGATAGATATATTTTCAAATTTTTATTTTTTTGAATAAGACGATTTTCAGAATTTAAAATTTATTTTCTTGTAAAATAAGAGGATTTTCAACATTTCAAATCCCGATCGGAGGTTTATATTGGATTATTCTTTTGTGGTCTGAAAGAGAAAAGGAGTTTTTCTTCAGATTAAAAAGGTTGAAACAATGGTGAAATACAATTAGCAGAAATATTCCTCCAATTCGTCTATTTCTTTCAATGATCTTTCCCTCTCTGGAGTTATTAGAACACTTCATTTTTATATGCAATGGATTTTTTATCGTTTAATCAATCTTTGTTTTTCGAATTAATGAACCACAAACACTCTTTTTTTCAGAACTGAGACTCATAAAATATCTTTTGTTTTCCTGGGTTTAAGGAAGAAAAATCTTGTCCGATTTTTTTCATCTTGTATTTTGTGGAATTCAGAAAAAAAAAACTATCCGATTCTTCCCTTTTTTATTTACTTTTATTTCTGTTATTTAATGAATCGCAAACATTTTTGTTTTTTAAAGTCAAGATACTTCAACTATCTTATGTTTCTCTAGAATTCAACAAATGTCTCTATGTCTTTTCTGGTTTGTGAAGGAATTTCTATTAACATTCCACGTTCAAATTTCTCTTAATTATTTCTGTCTTGTCAAATTCAGTTTCTGACCACATTTCCTTTTATCTTATTTTGTCATCATTTTTTCCAATAAAAGTAGATTATATCTTTCTCATTTTCATCTTTTTTATATTTTTTAGTTATTTTCTTTATAATCTTTCATTGTCATTAAGTTCACTTTTAATTTCTGTCATTGTCATAACCACAATCCTTATTTTTGGGCTTAGGCCATGTCGTCCTGATGGAAGTTCCTAAAGGGTATCTTCCTGGGGTATATTTAACTACAGTGATATCCCCAGATAATTTTACTTTAAGGTATCCAGAATTCTAACTCCTGGAGCGAATATCCCTAAATAAATCTAACTGGGATATAGCATAATATCAGAGGACATATTCTTGACACGCCACATAGCTATCTTCACCCCGAACAGTATTAA
>NC_090756.1:31526671-31530855 GCF_036898095.1 Palaemon carinicauda
ACCCTTACTGCGCTGCGAGTAACCAAACGGCTAGTGTAGGGAGGGCTGGCAGAGATGGTGGGCTGGGCTACACATAGATTCTAGCTGAACTAGCTCTAGAATGGGTAGTTGGAATTGCTGTGTTCAACAGTAATTACAAATTGAAAGTGCTTATCTCTCTGGTTTGCCTGTTAATAAATGGCCTTGCTGTTGCAAACATGGAGCAGGAAAGAAAGAAAATGCTAATATAAGAAGAATGGAAGGCGTAGTAAAGATTACAGTAGTGGTAAGTGTTCCATGACTGAGATGGTGTGAGCATGTATTGAGAATGGATGGTGGGGTGGGAGTGAGGAGGGCTATTTGGTGGAGAAGATCAAGAGGGAGGTAGAGAATTAGAAGACAGGATAAGGTGAAGGATGATATGGAGAAAAGAGGTCTAGATAACGAGGATGCCTCTGGTAGATGGCATTGTAGAGGGCGCATCAGGCAACCAACACCTCAATTTAGGAATAACGCCGGGAAAGAAGAGAGAGAGAGAAAAGAGGAGAGTATATGAAACTCTGAGTTAGTGGGACACTACAAAAATCCCTGATTATCTCACACATTTCGACCGCAGCTATAAATTTTATGAGGAAACCACCCTCAGATGCAATTTCCTGGCATCTGGCAGCATATTGTATCAAAAACAAAATCATATTTTTGGAAGACTTTTATGTGACCAATTCCAATTTTTACACAATAACAATCATAAAATACCAATAGGTCTATATATATATATATATATATATATATATATATATATATATATATATATATATATATATATATATATATATATATATATATATATATATATATACCGATAGGCCTACTTGGTGAATTTACCAAAAATATACTGACGATGTTGGTTCTTTGCTACAAACTCATTCGTAATATCGATCAAGTCAAGGCTATCGGTTTTTTCCCAATGACAATGAAGTATCATGCAGTGATTCAATATTACTCAATGAATAATAACATGAAGCATCAGGACCTTGTGAGAAGAGAATAGAGTAAATTTGATTCTTTCATTTGTTTACTTCGTGAATCTAGATAAATGAAAACATTAGGTAAATCAAATCATTCTACAAGTTTCAACTTGCTTTCCAATACGGCTGTTGTGTTGTACAACATATATTAAAATAACTGAATTTAGTTATATATATATATATATATATATATATATATATATATATATATATATATATATATATATATATATATATATATAGAATAATTGTAAGTAAGCAAAATTAAGAACAAGCATATTTCTTATATAAACATACCTATTTGAAAGTCATGCCTGAGACCAGAAAATATACATATGAAAAGTGTATGAATAATGTATAATTAATACTTCATAATTTCTGAAATTATATAAAAGTATACATATTTAAAAAGGATTATGAAGAAATTATATATATATATATATATATATATATATATATATAGTATATATATATATATATATATATATATATACATTCATGCATATGTTTATATGTGCGATATTCGTCAACTACATGTGTTCGCGTGTGTCATGTTTTCAATTTATTACTGTGAATCAATGATGAAGTTTGTTACTATAATGGTGTTTGATAATGATGGATAGATTAACATATGTTTGCACGGTATAAACTGGGGGTCAAACATTATAAGTGGCTTGATTCCCAATATGGGGGCTGCTCTCTGTAAAACTAAGCGAGTGACGAGTGACGGGACTGTGAAACTATGATGCTGGGTACTAACATGATACTTACGTGGCGGGGGGTGGGGTGGGAGGGTGAGACTGTACAAGGGCTGTTGCCAGAGATGAAATGAATTTACAAAATATAAATCTGTATGTTTTAAAAGCATATTTTCAGCAAAAAAGTTGGGGGGGGGGGGCTATAGCCCCCCCCCCCCCAGCCCCCCCTGCTCCTACGCCCCTGTTGAACATCCGGCAGTCTAGCACAAGGATGACAACATCACAGCATAGCGACGCTATTCACCAATGTTCAGTGAAAATCTCTTTAACTTTCATTAATATCACTTTGAGATATTTAGCGAAATGTAAAAGCATACGAAATTGAAATTTCAATAGAGTTTAGTAGTGTGGTACCAAAACTGAGACCAAAAAAACTTTGAAGAGCTACATCTCTGCGAGTATCTGAAGCTCCGACTTGTGCGTCCTACCCCTGTTGTATCATAACAGAGTCCTATGCGGCACACCTCGAGAATGACGCCACAGACAGAACAACAGGATGAAACCTGGGAAAAATTGCTTTGCCCCTGCGCCTGGTTCGAAATTTGGGGCCTGTTAACTTACCCAGGGTTAAATATGCAGCCCCGAGACTGTAAAATAAGCTCCCACGAAACATTCGAATGATTAAAGACATTAAGGCTTTCAAGAGGAAACTGAAGACTTTCATATTTCATGAGTCTTTTGACAGTGACAATTTAACAGTAAATGAACAATATGTTTGATATGAAACGTTAAGTACTCTGAACGAACGAGGCTAAACGACAGTGGAGGTCCTGTAGAGAGTGGGGGTTCCCCTGCTGTAGGGGACCAGAAAAGCAGCCATCAAAGTAAGTAAGTAAAGTAACATTATACTCTAGTGTTGGGTAGTGCCACAGTCTCTGTACCATGGTCTTCCATTGACTTGGGGTATAGTTCTCTTGCTTGAGGGTACACTTAGGCACAATATGCTGTCTTATTTCTCTTCTTGTTTTTTTTAAGTTTTTGTTGTATATATATATATATATATATATATATATATATATATATATATATATATATATATATATATATATATATGTATATATATATATAAGAAATCTATTTGAATGTTAATAATGTTTTTGAAGTATTTTATTTTAATTTTTCGTTACGTCTCTTGTAGTTTATCTATTTCCTTATCTCCAGTCCTCACCGAGTTATTTTTCCTTTTTAGAGCTTCAGGGGGGGGGGGGGGGGATCTTGCTTTTCCAACTAGGCCACGGAGCGAGGTGTGCCATGGACCTCATGTATACAAGTGTACTTCAAATAAACTAAATCCAACATCAGAGAATCAATGACTGAGTTTACCAGTCAGACGAGCGCATAAACTGACCAACATATCCTAAAATTTCCAGCAGGATCTATTTTTTCAGTCTTTTACTGTCAGTCTCGAATTTAATAGTTTTCATACTCCATTTCCATGGACTCTTATGGTTTCTGCTAACCAATTACAGTGGGATATGAAACTTTTTATAGATATTTTGTGGCCATAAAACCCTGTTTTCAATAACCTTCGTTCTGGTGGACTCCATTTCGCCTCAATGACGTTGGTTTACGTCAATACATTTAAACTATGAAGCACCCACAACAAAAAAGTGTAGTGAAACTCGTACATCATAAGGCTTCACTAAAACGAGATCAAGATATAAGTCTTATGTGGAGTTTATTCATCCTTTGGTCTATACTGGAGTGTACAGTTAGACACAGGAATTCCTGGTCACACCCTCAATTCGTGGCGAGTAACTAAACAGATAGTGTAGGGATAGATGGCACAGGTGGAGGGTGGGGCTACACCCAGGGACTCACCATGAAGTAAGAGTGTGACAGGGTGCACTTTCTCAGAGTGTGTGGCAGAATCAAATGTCATCACTTCCTTGAGGACTGATACTTAAGGGCCTACAGAAAGGGGGTCCCTTTTTACCCCGCTATCAAAAAGGGGCACTAAAACACAACAGCCCGTTTATCACCATATGTCTTCTAACACGCACACCCTTGGACCTCTTAACTTTGATGTGTCAGTAACAAGGGGTAATCGAAGGACCAACATCTGAATAACAGCAGATATAATGGTGGTAGAGGGGTGGTCACTTTAAGAGCTATCAGGTCTTTTAGGGTGGAGATATGCACTAGAATATTAGCTTGCTTGATTCTATTATTCTAGGATATACCACTTTCACAAAAAGAAATAAAAACGAATAAAGATGCAGGAATGAATGATTTATCAATATAATACCTTTAAGCACGAGCAAGTATTTAGTTAAATAAATTTGTTCTACTCCACAGCTATTTAGTGTTATAGTTTAGCTGGTTTGGTTTCTTCTTCTTGTAGTAATTGTTCTGGATGTAGCAGTTCTTGTTAGAAAGCTGTAACTGTCCTCTGCTCCGTAGTTAGGGCGATCCTCCT